>NC_056711.1:19952373-20002373 GCF_018831695.1 Puntigrus tetrazona | reverse complement strand
ATAGATATGCATAAGCAGGTGCTTTATAAGCAGGTCTGTGAACACTGTGTGTCTGCAACACTAGTAATATTAATATCTATATCTCCAATAGACTGATTTTGCTGAACTAACCCAATACAAGAAGACAAAGCCGTAACATGACACAACCTAGTACAAATCAAAACATGCGCAAGCTGTGTTTTATGCTCAGAAATCCGCTCACAGTTTCCGAATTGCATTGCATTGCACATTTTAAGTATACTTTTTGATTGCATTTAGACGAATTCCCACCGATCACACTGATTATGAACGGGGTCACCGTGACGTATCGGTATAAAAGTGCAGTTGAACTCTATTTAAAAATGATTTTGGAAGGGAAAATGTTTTTTAGGGTTACCTGCGTGAAATTATGCATATTATAATAGATTATAATATTATAATATTATAATAAAATATGGTTTAGGTGTTGCCTAAACGAGAATTAAATATTAAATAGTTTGTTTATGCTAGTGAAACACGTTCAGATCATCCTGGGCCTTGATACGAGACCAGAGATGTAAGTATAGGACGTTTTTTTAACTCAATAGAGATATGCAAATAATGTAGGATGTATGGTTTTGTTTATTAGCTTAGATTGAATATTGTAAAATGATCTATTGTTTCGCTAAATCCAAATCAGCATCAATTTACTGACGTGCTTCGTGTCTAAAAACACCATTTTGCACGATTTGTTCTGTGAAGCAGCTGATAAATGAATAGGTTTTAGTGATCAGACGATAAACTGAACGTTTCTCTGAACATTTAGCACTTTTACCGCTTCAGTGCACTGATTAAATAGCAAAAGTACTCTTGGATGAAAATCAAATCCCGCGAGAAAAGCATTTATTTAATCGCTCCAGTGGCATCCATTTAACAATTGGAATTAAATATATAATTTACACTAAATAGGTTATTAATACTGAGGTGTAAATTGCCGCTGATATTTTAAAACCCTGGTATTTTAAAATAGCACCACTGTGTAAATATCATCCGGTCGAATATGACAATAAACATCTTTAAACGTTTCAAACGATCGTTTCAGTGCATCAGGAAACCAGAGGGCTCGTGTAAATTGTAAAATTTCAGCCGGAGGAAGGTTTCTAAGAAAAACATTTTAAAAAAATGAGGGCCCAGGTCCAAATGCAGGAACTCTTCCCGGAGCCGAAAGGTGTTTTAAAACAAAACGGACATATATATATATATATATATATATATATATATATATATAACAAAACGGACCAGATATTCAAGGTTATCTGGTAACTGTGGCTGAAGACGCTTGCTTTGTTATGGCTGCATGCATTCTTTTCGTTGTTATTTTAGTTGTTGTGGGGGTAACTAGTTATTTTAAGTTGAAACAACTTAATTGTTTTTTACAGTGCGGTAGGCATTTTTTCCCTACTATGTATGTGCCTTTCTTTCCTCCTTTCTTACAAAGCTGCTGAAGTCTGGATTGATGGTAACTGGATTAATCTGCTCAGATGTCTCGTTTGGCTCCACCCGGGCGGCTTTCCGAAAAGACGTGATTTTGGAGATCCTTTAGGACGCGTTATAGCTACATGTTTACCATCAGAAGCATGAAGCAACGGCTGTTTAAGAGTAGATTTGTGCATCATTATGGCGTCCAGCAACATGCTTCCTGTTTCCGAACCCGAGTCAAATGCTTGAGATGCTTCAGGTTCCAGTACGTTGAGACTGATGTACACTCGCCCGTCACATTGTCCACATTTTTAGAGTAAGTCACACCCCTGCTTCCTCGAACATGGCATATAAAAAGCGGTACGGTATAAACTGGGCCCAGTGCGGAGAAAATGGCAAAAGCCAGAATTTCGGTGGCTGAGGACCAGTTCGTCTGCTCGGTTTGTCTGGATCTCCTCGTGGATCCGGTGACCATTCCCTGTGGACACAGTTACTGCATGAACTGTATTGCAAGCCACTGGAACGAGCAGGATCGGACGGGGAGCTACAGCTGTCCTCAGTGCCGAGGGGCCTTCACGCCGAGACCCGCTTTAGGCAAGAACGTGATGATCGCCGAAATGGTGGAGAAACTGAAGAAGAGCGAGCTTCGGGATGCCGGAGGCGGTGATGTGAAGTGCGACATCTGCACCGGGCGGAAAGACAAGGCGGTCAAGTTCTGTCTGGTGTGTCTGAACTCTTACTGTGCCGCTCATTTTGGGCGTCATGAGGAGCTCCACTCGGGAAAGCGACACAAAGCGATCGATGCCAGCGGACGACTGAAGCAGATGACCTGCCCTAAACACGATAAGACTCTGGAGGTTTTCTGTCGCACCGACAAGAAATGTATCTGCATTCTTTGTGTGATGGACGAACACAGGAACCACGAGACCGTATCAGCCGCGGAAGAGAGGACTAAGGTGCAGGTATGAGGTTTCATTGAAACTAAGCTGTAATTAAGCGATCGATTAAACGATTTTCAAGCTCGTTTAGAATGTCGGTAACCAAAAAGTTGATGCGCTGTAAAAAATAGTTGTTTCAACTTAAAAATAACACGTTATCGCGATCGCTTTGTCATCACCTAGAAATACATTTAGCACTTTTACCGCTTCAATGCACTGATTAAATAGCAAAAGTATCTTTTGGATGAAAATGACGTTTTGAGAGTAGATGGTAAAGCACTTGCTGTGATCGTTTTCAACGTTTGACTCCGCCTTTGGCTGAACTTTTTTTCCTCCCTTTTCAAATCACATGAGAAAAGCTTTAAAAAATGTAAAAATTTAACTGGTCCAGTGTCATAAAGTGGCATCTATTTAACAATTTAAATTAAATATACACTATATATATATTATACATTTACACTAAATAGGTTATTATTGCATGCTACAATACTGAGGTGTAAATTGCCGCTATTTGCGATAAGTGATATAAATACCAGAAAACCCTGCTATTTTAACAGAATATATGTTGTTTTTGCTTAGTGTAAATAGCATCTAATGGAATATGACAAGTAACATCTTGTATTTAAACATTTGTTATGGCTGCATGCATTTTTTTCGTTGTTGTTTTAGTTGTTGTGGGGGTAACTAGTTATTTTAAGTTGAAACAACTTAATTGTTTTTTACAGTGCGGTAGGCATTTTTTCCCTACTATGTATGTGCCTTTCTTTCTTTCTTTCCTTCTTCTTTCTTTCTTTCTTTCTTTCTTTCTTCTGTTGCTCAAAAACGTAATTATCAAGCGCACATAAAGCAAGAAAGTTGATGCTTCAAAAATTCGTATTTGACCGTTTCAGTTTTGGGGGAGTGACTTGTAGAGGTGAGGTTTATAGTACTGTGGGATATAGTCAGATATTTTTCACTTCCTGGATCCCTGGATATGAGGAAATATCTGCCAAATTTCTGAGGGCCTTTACTGAAACTAAATGGCATCCTGGCTACATATTGCTCGGAGGGAAGAGGGAAATCATCCGGGTCATACGTTTCGATTATAAAAACGTTGTGGGAACATTGTTTAAAAGTTTTCTTGTGATTAAACATGACGCAAAGGTTGTAATAAACAACATTCGACTAACTTTATTTTCACGCACACTATAAAACACCTAAAATATTAAAATATTTAAAAATTCATTTTAATATTCTAAGCATGCTAACAAATATATTTCCAAGAAGGTTCAAGTACGAAGGGCAGCATATGGCTGTATAAGGTAATAAGGTAAGAAGAAAACGTTACGTTTAATTTTAAAAACCGATTGCACCGATAGTTTATTAAGTTGTCATTACTTAAAATGGAATGTTAAAATAACTTAATTTTTAATTATGTAATTTTTTACATAAGATTAAGAAATATTAGAGCATATTACCTTAAATTTACTAGATATTTATTAATAAAATAACTTTGACGTAATTAATTTTACTTACGTGTAGCTAATTACCAATGCAATTGATTTCCGATTTTTTTTTTTAAGTTAGCTGAACTAATCAGAATTTACAGTGATACTTTAAAAATATTAAAATTACATTCTATTCATTCTCAGTGTTCTGTTTCTGTTATGTCACATACGTTTCTGTGGTCATTTATTTATCTCGCAGGGTCATTTGAGGGCGATGCAGAGAACGATCCAGCAGAGAATCCAGAAGAAAGAGATGCAGCGTCAGGAACTGAGAGACGCTGTGGAGTCTCAGAAGGTGCGTTTAGAGAAGGACAACAACCGTTGACCGTTAAAAGACGTTTGAGACTCTTTATCTGCTTGATTGTGCGATGCGCGTCCTGATAGAGATCCGCACAGGCAGCGGTGGAGGACAGTGAGAAGATCTTCTCTGATCTCGTTCGCTCGATTGAGAGAAGCCGCTCTGAGGTGACGCAGCTGATCAGAGCTCAGGAGCGAGCTTCAGTGAGTCGAGCCCAAGAACGACTGGAGCAACTGAAGCAGGAGATCGCGGAGCTGAGGAGGAACAAGGCCGAAGTGGAGCAGCTTACAGACACGGACAACCACGTGCATTTGCTCCAGGTAACAGAATCGAATTCGGCTCAGGACAGTCATCCGTTATATGCAAAAGTTCTGTGATTATTGTCTTTTATCTGTTGTTTTTCCGTGTAGAATTTCCAGTCCCTCGCCTCTCTCTCCTTATCCTCAAAATTACCCAGAATCATCATCGGTTCCGTCCTCTCTTTCGATGAAGTTGTGAAATCTGTCTCTAAAATCAGAGACCAACTAAATCAATACTGCAGAGGGGTGATCAACAACATATCCGGCGCAGGTAAATGACCAAGCATTCATCTATTCATTCGGTATTAAAGGATCGGTATGAGTTTTTCTCTCAACGTGATTGGATACGACTTTTGGTTTTCCTAGTGAAACACATTCAGATCGTCCTCGCCCCGATTTTGAGACCAGAGACGAATACCTGGGATGTAAGTTGAACTCTTGAAATCCCGGCGGGAATATCTGAAAACCTTTGATCTTATATATGGCGCATCTCGCAAAAACCTCATTATCTTCTAAATAATGAAAGATTGTCCCAATTGTATTTTTTTAGATTTCCATCAATTCACTTTGGATCCGAACACAACTAATAAAAACATCGGTCTCTCTGATAAGAGCAGGACGATTACCGGCACGCTTGCGGACCAGCCGTATCCTGATCATCCAGACAGATTTGATTCTGTAGTTCAGGTGTTGTGTAGAGAGAGAGTGTCTGGACGCTGTTATTGGGAGCTTGACTGCAATCAGGTTGAACGTTTGGGCGTATCGGTGTCTTATAAGAGCATCGGTAGGAAGGGACATGGCAACGAGTGTAAGTTTGGACGTAATAACCAGTCCTGGATATTGTTGTGTTCACCACCCAAATACACATTCCTGCACAATAACACGAAGACTAAACTCACCGTAGCATCCAGCTCCTCTAGAATAGGAGTGTATGTGGATCACGGCGCGGGGATTCTGTCCTTCTACAGCGTCTCTGACACAATGACCCTCATTCATAAAGTCTACACCACATTCACACAACCTCTCTATCCTGGTTTCTCGCTGGGAAGCAACGCAACGGTGAAGCTATGTAACGTCCAAAAATAAATGATACAGATATCTTTAGGGTCTGTTTTAAAGACAAAGGTAAATATTACAGCTTAGCTATTATTGCTGATTGTAGCTTGAATCCAAAACAATAATTCAATAATCGTTTTGTTTCATATTACACTTTTCTGTTGATATTTCATGTGGTGAAATAAAAACTTGTTTATTTTTGCCCCATGTTAGCTTGTTGTAATTTTATGATTAAAATATCTTCTTTTATTACGTGGGTTTTATTCATTTGCGTTTTAGCGCATTCCTCTAAAACAGTGGCGGCGGTATTTAAAAATTTGAATGAGCGCGCGCTTCGCGAAGAAGCAAAAACCGTTACGAAATGGCTGAGGTGGAAGTAGTTTCGCGGGTTTTCTGAGGTACTTTTACTTCTAGACAAATATTAAGTAAAGGTAAATAAGTTTGTGAGAACAATGCCGTTAAGTAAGTTATAAGTTAAAATATGTAATTAAAACCTACTGAAATTGATTCTTTTAATAGTTAGGAAGCGTTAGTCTACGTGTAAAAAGACAAACATGCTAATCATATGGCAGTTTCTTTTATACATATTCGTATGAACCGTTAAATATTTCAAAACTATCTGGGGTTTTTTACCATTGGATATGTTTTTATTTTGAATGCACGGTAAACTGTATGTGGCATTTAATTCAATGTAATATCTGAGAAAGATTCATTAAATGGTAATAAACATCGTTATCTTATCAGCAAAGATCAATATGATCGACCATTTGCGTATGACGGTTAGTAGGCTACATAATCAATTAATTAATTTCATTATGTATTTTAAATTGCGGGAATCTGGGATTGTATGACATAATTGCAAGTCTTAAAAAGCCTTACGTTTGAATTTAAAAAATAAACGCATACCCCTTTTTACCGTCGTGACCACAAAGTGGCGCAGTTGCTCAACTTTTGTAGCTATTCCTCATCAAACCTAAATGGCTAAAACTCATTTCTCGCATATGCACAAATAAATATCAAACAAATATCACAGTTAGTGCAGGAGCATTGGAAGATAAGTTTAGTGCATCAGAAATATAATGCTTGCCGAAACCTGGATGCAGAAAAAGTATTGTAGAATAAATTTTTGTTTAATTAAATACCAGTAGGTCTTGCTTATAATACAGTCGTATGGTTGGTAAGCGTACATGACTTAACTTTGACGGCACACGTACAGAAATTGTAAGAGAAACAACGTCTTTAAAGCAAACAGCCTTTATTTTTGTCGAAATTAGACAATAACGTTCAACGCCGGACTGGCACTGACCTAGTGCACGTAAGAAAGTAAAGCTGTAGAATTGCAGACGGCATTCCCATGATGCATCTGCCAGCTCACAGTCCTGAATAAACATGCCATTACCTTGCCGGCATAAAATGTGCATTTCAGTATGAACAGACGATCTGATCAGAACCCAAGCAGTCTGGAGAAATAACGTGCATAGAGAACATGTGCGGTTTGATCCACGAATACCAGGCCGAAATGCAGAAACTCGTCCCAGAAACGAAGCAATTTTAAAGATTCCTCGGAGGCGCAGTGACTCCAGTCACGTGAGGCTTTAATGTGCATGTTATACCTTCTTTAAAACCGAAAATAAACCAACAGAGTCATATTTAAAACGAGCTGGTTTTCTGGGAACTCTTTTCTCTTGCTTCATCGCGGACACCCGCCGCCTTTTCCCGACTCTTCTTATTTTCCTCACGGCAAAGTCTGGATTAACGATAATTTGATTACGTCGGTTCAGACGGCTTGTTTAGCTCCACCTTCACTCCTTTCTCGCCGGCACCTTTCCGAAAAGACGGCAAACGTTACCCTCAGAACTTTACACGGTTTTTATTTTTGCATGAAACGCGTGCCTGTTCGGCTTTGAGGAACGTGAACGTGCTGTAAATGTCCTCATCCTCAGGCCTTCTCCACCAGATTTGGAGAAAGGCAGCGTTCCATCACTTGTCCGTCGGTGGCTCCTCTGTGCGGTGAATGGGTGCCGTCAGAATGAGAGTACAAACGAGTCCAAAGCTGATAAAAACATTGCAATGATTCACTCAAGTCCAGTCCGTCAGGTAACATCTTGAGAAGTGTTTATCAGAAAAAATCCATTATTAAGATGGTGTGACTTTAAACTGTTTAAACGGTTTGTGATCACTTAGTAGTTTTCGAAGACCCAAAGGGGCGAAACATCCATAGAAAGCGTGTTTCACAGTCGCAAGTATTTGAAATTTGTTGCCAAATCTGTGCCTATTTCTGTCCTGATTCAGACAAGAAAGCTTATTTTTTTTCAATAGACAATGCAATATCGTGGACAGAGGAGTTTAGCGGTTAAGACGCCTTTAGCTAACGTGCCGCTTTTATCTTCTCAAGACATTAACTGTCGGACTGGAGGATGATTGTGATGTTTTTATCAGCTCTCTTTCTGACGGCACCCATTCGCCGCAGAGCATCCGCTGCTGAGACAGCAATGCTACATTTCTCCAAATCATCTGGCCTTTTGGGATTTGAACTCTTTTGTGTTCAACGAAATATTTCATTCATTTATTTTCGAACCGTTAGCTTACCTGTTAGGTACTTTTCTTTAGCTTTCGCCCGCTCATCGGCATCAAAATACCACACGGTAATGGCATATCTGCACAACAAGACAAAGTTTAGGGGATTAAAAACATTGCACGGGTAGAGTGTGTTTGCCATGTGCTTCATCGATGACGATGATGATGACCTTGTCGCGTACGCAGGCTGGACCTCGTGAGGGTTTCGTCTATCAGACCAGAACAAAACCAAGCGGTCAAATTTGGGTTCGATGTCCGCAAACTGTGCTTTGCCCTCTGGAAATATCCGCAGCACGCCCCCATTTTCCTGAAGACACGAGCGACACAGAAATCAGTCATGAGTTCGGGTCCATCGTTAGACAAATCATCGAAAACCTAAGCTGCTCAAAACTGTGAAATCAGCGCGATTACATGCACGGTGTTTACGAGTAAAATATAGACCATAAGGTCAGCTAGGACCGAAAATAATTAGTTTAGAGATAATCAGGTTGGATTTAGAGAAGAGCACTTGTAACTGAAGTATGCTATGCTTGTTAGCGCATGTGATGTAATGGCTTTGCTTACACGGGTTATAACAATTTTGGTTTTGTCCTACAAAAATGTCCTTGTAAATCTCTCATTATTAGGCTTGGGGATGGAGAATCAGTTCCACCTTTCACTTCCTGCGTGCGCATCTTTTATATTTAGGTGACGAAAACAGGCTGCGTAAAACGCATTTGTCTCTGAATCATTGGTTTAAGAGAGTTTTTATTTGTTCATGGTATTCGGCGGCAATTAAATGCCGTGAAAAAAGAGAGCTTGATATTTAAAGCGCTGGAAGTGCTACGACACCCAAATTATTCTGTATTATTACTATATTATTATCTTGGATTCAGTTTTTCTTTTTGGAACGGATTGATCACAGGCCTCGTTGATCAGAGCTAATGCACCTTTTAACTGAACATTTCCAAACGTATCCACGAGTTCTGTTTTTTTACTCCGAAACGAAGGTGCATGAGCTCAAATCGGCACAGAACCTGTGCGAATCGAATGAAATCAAAATTACAAGATGACTCGGTGATGCTGTACGGCACGAGGAGAGATTTACAAGCAAATGACCGATCTGAATACAACTCTGTGCACTTAGCAAGACAAAAAATATGTACCAATGAGTACATATCACTGCGGCTTCCTAAAGATTTGATTAATAAAGCATACTTTTCTCACAGTTGCTTGAAGAATGTGACGTTATGACTTCAAAGCAGTCGTCATACGCTAGGATATTGCCGCTTTTTCATGCCGTCTTCACAAATGTCCCGCTTCGCATCGAGGCGTTTTCAAATTTCGGTAGATCACGGAGTACAGAGATGTATTTGAGAGCCTTTTGCTAACGCTATTGGGTAGTTTTTGGGGTTGGAATTAACGTGAATTGCAACGTAATAAAAACACAGCGATATGCATCTAATAAAGAGGTGCCAGGGTCCACGTATTGAAGCTGTGTTTTAGCGTCGCTCGGTGGGCATTCCTCTTTGAAACGTGCACTAAGATGCATAAAAACAGAGGTACGTACTTCTAACTATATATTTTTTCTAGACTTTTTTTTGTAAATGCATTTTTCCCCCCCCAGCTTTGTCTCCGATGTTATCGTTCATATTAAAGTCGCACGACCGCTGACAATGCCGTCGACCCAGCGGTGCGTGACTGGAGCTTTTTTAGTGATAATGATAAATTCCATTCGCAGAAATAACAGAGCGACGCAAACAATGAGAGGCCAGGTCCGCAGGAGGCTAGGATAGGAAACGGCGGCGGAGCGCGGCCTTCCTGGAGAGGGACGAGAGGAAAGGGCCACATGCTGGATAAAGAGCCGTACGCCAGCGCCGGGAGCACACTGCTGAGGGTGCGAGAACGAACCTTTCACACGAAGCGTCGCACGCACAGCACGTTTCTTCACACAGGTACACGCTGAAGCCTCAGACTAAGTTTACTGCAGAACATCACACTAATCATTATGACACAACTTATCTTGCGCCTGACACAAGATTTGCCCTTTTTTTTGAGACTGTTATTTTAGATCATTTTAAGAGAATGTTGTAGTTTTTATTCATATTTAATTTTTTTGTTTTACTTTATTACATCACGTTTAACTAAATAAAAATGAGAAAATATGTTTTTGATGTATTTATAAACTTATGTATTATTTATACAAAGATTTGATATAAAGTTTTAATTACAAAATTATATTTTAGTTAAATATTTTTAATAATAATTTTTGTTAGTTTTAATTATATGTATATATATATATATATATATATACATACACACACACACACACACACACACACACATATATATATATATATTTAAATCTTTAGTATGATTTTATTTAATTTTAATACATCAATTTTTTTAAATACATATTTTTAATAATAATTTTTGTTAGTTTTAATTATATATATATATACACACACACACACACACACACACACATATATATATATATATATATATATATAAACACATATTAATATATATATTTAAATCTTTAGTATGATTTTAATACATCAAGTTAAACTAAATAAAAACTTTAATAAAAAAATAAAAATTTATTTTTATAGAAAGTCTTTTGTCATATTTTGTTTTATTTATGTCTATGTAGTTTTAAACAATTAGTTTGATTTTACTCTTTATTTTATAGCATAAACTAAATGAGAAATGAAAAATGCTAAAAGCTTTATTTATATAAAGCTTTGATATAAAGTTTCATTTTAGTTTTACAACATTTCGTTTTATTCATGTTATTTTTAGTCATTTTCACATAAACGAAATATTAAAAGAATTTAATTTTCCTTTTTCTATAATGTTTAAAAGTGTCAAGATTCACATTTGGGTTTAAGGTAAATATTTATTTCTAGTCATTTTATTTCGATTATTCAGTCTGAAAAAAAAAGTAAATAACAAAAAAATGCTTGCATATTAATTGCAATGACAGTTTATTTCTAGTGTCATTTATTTCTATTTTCAATTCATTTATATTGACTATTATTATGGATTATTATATTAATCTGTCGAAATGCAAATATGATGGTTAATGAGCAGCTAGTACAATATTAAATATAAAAACGACAATATTTATTACATATTCAGAAAAGAAAGAGATCCTGGAAAAACGAATCATCTTCCTTTTTTATACGAGAAATCCCTAATATTACATTAAAGGGGCTGAATAGTGTTTTTGTCATTTAACTCAAATCATCTGTGCTTTCAGAAAATCTATCCTCGAAAAAGACTGCGAGAGGAAAACAGGATGGTGGCGACAGGTGAGTGTCAAAGGTCAAGCAACGAACAAGACCACAGACCAGCAGAAAAGAGTTTGATAAGACATGCACGCGATGGTTAAATATAACTAAAGTGCACGGCTTGCACGGTTCGTGACTCGTGAGCTGTTTTAGGATCTCTCCTCCTGGTTTTCTCTGGAGATTGCAATCGGCGAGGTTAATGGGATTAGGCTGAAATGATGCAGGCGTCCCGGCACGTATGCAGACGCTAGACGATCACGACCTGAAAACCTTGGATACGGGCCGAACATCGCCGCGCAAGTTAAAAAGACAGACTTCAAGAGGTTACAGATGACTAGCGTACCTTGGCATCCCAATTCTTATTAAGATAATATATGCATGTGACACATCTCCCATCACCGTTTGGGTTGTCCACGTGACGCACATAACCAGAGCCTTTCCCCGGATAACACGCCACCATCGCCTGTCAACAAAACAGACAGTTACACTCAGCTTTAGGCACTTTTCGCACATATCTCACACTTTTTGGTATTTATCTGAATCATCTTTATTAATAAATTTGTATTCAGTGCAGTTAATTCCCTGCAAAAGTATAAAATATTTGACAAGGTTAATATAAATTTTTTCTTCTATTTAACTTAATGATTTTAAATGTATAAAAATGTTTTTATTATATATTATTTTTATTTTAATTTTTTTATATATATGTACATTATATGTATATGTACATTATATTATTTATATATATATATATATTCAATTTATATAGATATGAATTTTAATTTATTCATTTATATATATATATATATATATATATATATATATATATATATATATATATATATATTTTATATATATATATATATATTTTATATATATATATATATATATATATTTTATATATATATATATTATTTTTTATATAGATATTATTTAGATATATTATATTTATATATATATATATATATATATGAAATTTATATAGATGTATTTCGCATAGTTTTTAATAATTTTTGTGAATTTAAAACAAACTTTTGTTTATTTGGGGGGAAAATAAATACATTTTAGTTCGTACAACAAAACTACCACAGTGTATTTTTGTATACACTGTACACAAACTATTATTACATTAAATAGATTTATTAAATACAATAAATTTATATATATAAATGTTATATATATATATTTGTGTGTATTGAGTTCTGAAATATGATTAGAGCGGGCTTAACACAAACTATACCCACATGAGCGGACTTCAGATAAAGTGATAAAGGTTTTGCTGAGACCGATGTTTCCAGGTCAAATCAACGTTGTCAGAAATCAAGCCAGTTCTTCCACATTCTCCACGATTACAAACATCATAAACACGAGGCACTTAAAAATTAAAATTAAAGCTGCTTCCCGATGCCACGGAAAAACCACTTCCCATGAGGAACCGTTCTCCTTCGCAAAAGGTTCTCTGCGGAGAAAGAAGGTTTTTCAAATTATAAAAAGGCAAGAAAGAGATGGTTCCTTAAAGAACTTTTGACCGATTGACCAAAAAGTGGTTTTTTTTTCTGTGGCATTGTTGTGAAGAACCTTTTAAGCACCTTTATTTGTAAAAGGGTCCTGTCTGCGGTCCTGAGAAGTAAAGACCTGCAGGAAGTGCGCAGTAAAACATACTTCTCAGTTTCCTCAGCATTTCCCTCCTTTACAATGTGAAAGGATTTAAGGTTAAATGAACATTAATACCACGAAAGCCATCAGATTTGCCAGAAGTGCTTCTTGATTAGCTTTTATTTTTTTACCGTTACTATAAAAAAATTATTTGTGCTACAATTTATTTATTTATTTTTTATAGTATTTATTTATTTTTTTTCAATTAATGAGTTCTCTTTTTTTAATCATTTGGGTGAATAAGAAATAAAAAAAATATTTAGCCGTAAAAATATTAAGTAAAAAAATAATTCATTGAATTAATTAATAATGGGTTTATTTTTTTCATTATTAAATTACCAAATATTATTTATGAAAAATACGTTGTATTATTTTTACTAATTAATTCATTTTTTTTAGTTTCTTATTATCTGAGCAAATATGATATGAAAGCAAATATTTTGCACTAAAATAAAAAAACACTAGAATTACTAAAGTGTCTAAATTCATTAGCCCTATAAGCAAAAACACCTTCATAAAATGATTTTTAACTATTAAAAATGCTTTTGTCCTTTCGTTTCAAGTAAATTATAAAGTAAATTATTTGAGTGAATGCAAAAAATAAAAAATAAAATAAATTCATTAGTACAATCACTACCACAATGTTTAAAAAAAACAGATGATAATTTAATGATTAATGAGTTTAATGATTTACTTTAATGATTTACTAATGCTACTGTAATTGTATTAATATATTTAATTTACTTATATTTAATCTATTTAATTTATTTATATTTATTTATATTTAATATATTTAATTTAGTTATATTTAATTAATTTTTTATTTAATATATTTAATTTATTTTATATTTAATATATTTAATATAGTTATATTTAATATATTTAATTTATGTGTAATATATATTAAATTTATTTATATTTAATATATTTATATTTTATATATTTAATTTATTTATATTTAATGTATTTCATTCATTTATATTTAATATATAATTTAATTAATTTTTTTTTTTTTTTTTTTTTTTTTTTTTTTTAGAACATAGTTTTCCCTAAACGTAACAAAATAGTAAATAAAAATATTTTGTTGATAATCACACCGTGTGTGTTCGCTCGCTCGCGTGTGTGGCGCTCTACGGGACAATGTAAGTGTGTAAGCGCTGCTCTCACACACTCCCGGAGCAGGCAGCTGCCTGGCAATTGTTTCCTGAGCGTCACAACATTTCGTGCTTTAACCCTCGCTGCCGAACCTCCACCTCCACGTGTGAGCGCGAGAGACAGAGATGAACTGATCTGAACCCCCGGATGCTTGGCCTCCCGCCAGAGGAAGCAGTGTTTTAATGATCCTGCTACGTGCGGCGCGTGAGGAGATGAGCTGGAGATGGCTAAACACATCTGCCGCTGCGGAGAAAGTGTGAGGTCTGCCGCACAAAAGGGCGGCGTAGCAGATAAACAAGAAAAAGAAAGAACGCGATAAATCTGGTCTGGGTGGCGTGGGTTCGAGGAGGGGGCTGACTTCAAAACACACGTGAACCTTCCTTCCCCCCCGCCGTACTCACGCTTCCCGTAAAAACCCCCGAAAACAAAACCAGTTACAGATAGCGTCTGCTTTTTAAATGAGTCACTTCACTTTACAAAAAGCAAACAAACGTAGACTTCACTTCATGGGTTTTAAGTCGTGCAGCTTAATCAGCAAACTCACAATTCTATTCATTAGTTCAGTCACTAAATGAGTTTAAAGAAATATTTGGGGCAATTTGAAAACAAAATACGCTTTAAAATAAGAGTATGAAAAAGAAAATAAACACTTTTTTTTTTACTTTTACGGTTTTAATCATTTTAATATATATATATTTATTAATAATTATTATGAATCTGAAACTTCCATCAATTTCACGTGGTGAGTTTGATGGATTAAAAATGTATTGAAATCATTTGAAACTATTTTATCGATTATTCGACTTATTGTGGAACTAAATCAGCGAATGATGTCGGCGTTTTTAATTATTTGTACATGATTAATAGGAACCTTTTTTTTAACTATTTAAAATAATCAAATGGATATTAATATTAATTGAGTAAATATATGAAAACTAAATCAGTTCCATGCATTTAAATTGTAACGTTTTTTAAAGGATCACACGCTCAAAAATTTTTTAATTGGGTGAATATGTGAAATAAATTATAAATTCAATGCATTTAAATAGTAAAGTTTTTTAAAATGATCACATGCTCAAAAAAAAATTAATTGGGTGAAAACGTGAAACGAATTATAAATTCCATGCATTTCATGCTCTTCAGATCAGGTTTCTCCGTACGAAATGTGGCACACATGCGGCTCAAGGTGCTGCTGAATGGGTCTCAGGGACACCGCTGGGCTCTTACAGTAAAGGATGTGTTTCTGTGGGATGCTCCGTCCTGCTGGTGTCGTTCTTCCGCATTCCTCACAGCCTCATTAACAGAGCGATCCGGCCTCGGAGGCCTTTTGTTTACATTCCAGCCGCTTTGAGCCCATGTCGGAATATTAAGAGAGTTCCTGCCCTTCCAGCCGTAAACTCAAACAGCAGGATCCCTCATTAGTGAGGAGCTGTTCACACAGATGCATCACGGGACTGTCATATAATCTTAACGCGCACTCCGGTCCAAGATAACGTCTTGAGAAGACGCTTCCTCCGGCGAAAAAGCGGTCTGCCGTGAGAAATCCGCAGCGTTTACGCGAGAAAAATGGCTCTAAACGAAACTTATTAAACCATTTGTTTCATGCAAACACGGTTTTTAGCCTCTCAAGACGTTGCAATGTTTTTATCAGGCCTCGTTCTGACGGCACCCATCCGCGTCCATTACCGAGACGCCGGTGCAATTTCTCCAAAATCTGATGAAAAAAAGCTTTTTCTCTTGTTCTTAAATTTCGATAAATAGAGAGGCCAATGAAGAGACTTTCTTTTAAAGAGCGTAGGTTGCAGGAAAGCATTACACGTGACGCGTTTGAGACGGAAAGTAGCTTTTAATGCACGGCAGAAAAAAACGCCACTATTGCTTTTTTCCTCCGAATGTGCGCGGCTTGCTGTCACGGTCCTTTCACTTCCACGTGCCTCTCTTACAGTACATGAGGTGAAAGATAAAAGTGCTGCATGCTGCAGGAAACACCGTATCTCGACGCATTATTAAACGCTGAATATTTAACATAGGAAGTCAAAAGCAGAAGCTGACTGTGCCGCTCATCTGCACGAAAAAAGATGTGGAAGAGATGCTAATGCATTTAAACCCGATTGCACCTAAATCTGAGATACGGGATCGAATCAGCAAATGGCACGAGCGCAATGTGGCATTATTCGTTTAAGTAGAATTAATTAAAATGCAGATGAAAAAAAGGGCATTTGTTTTGTCGATAAAGCATTTTATGGACAATAAACGCTTTTAGGGTCCTGCAAAACAACTGATTATTGAAACAATAATATTTGGCTTGATAGTTTGATAAGAGAGGTTTGGCACGACCAGCCTCACGCCACTGTTTGGTTTTTGTGTCCGGTGCGCTCTCAGCTAACCTTCCCCGGCTCCAATCAAACTCCAAAAATAAATCAAGTGAACATAATAGGAATAAATAAATACATTGACAGACAGACCCTCCAGAAAGTCACCCGGGACGGTGGACGCATTTTCAGATTAGGATTAGTTTACATGGAAAAAAACTAACAGCAAGCTTATTTGTTTTATTTTTCCAAATTAAGCATTTAAACTGAGCTCAAGGATAACTCTTGGAGACTTTGGGAAGTCTATATGCTTAAAGGGATAGTTACTTAATTAAATTTGGTCATCTGTGACCATATATATATATATATATATATATATATATATATATATATATATATATATATAATTTATATATAATTTATATAATATATATTTAATATGATTTATATGTATATATATATATTGTATTAAATATATATATATATATATATATATATATATATATATATATATATATATATATATATATATATATATATAATACTATATATTTATTTATTTATTTATTTATTTATTTTGGAAGGATGGATTTTTGGTGAACTATCCCTTTAATGAAGTCTCTACAGTGATGCCTCTGGATATTTTTAATTTGATTGATAATATCAAATTTACACAGTCCCTCAGGACACATCAATTTCCAAAGAAGGAGGAAAAGGAGGACGACCTGAAGAAAGCCACGGCAAACATTAACCCATGCAGAACTGATTCATAACATTTACATGAAAGCTGTGATCTTTACATCCAATGAATCCTGTCATTTGCATGCCTTTTCTTTATTTCTTTCAATAAGTCGTTGTAACTTTTGAGTTTCTTGCTCGAGGAGTGTAAACTTAGACTTAACTTCTTAATGCTGTTAAATGAGCTTTTGGGTTTTTTTAATGCAAAACATTATGCAGATGAGCAACGAAGTGCTTCGAATAATCGTTAATTACAAGCTGTTCTAAAAAAACGCAGAAAAAAGGCTAGAAATAAATGAAATGCTGTTCTAAAATTGCATAAAAGCGATTAAAGAAGCCCCATTTTTAAAAAAACGCCGATGTTGTTTATTAAAAAAAGTTCATTACTTCATAAACTGAGGATGTTTAATTAATCTCTAATGATTTAGCTAAATCGCGGCCAGGTTTCATTTATCCGTCTCTTACCGGAAAATGCCGTTTATGTCAAATCTGAGCCACTTTATACAGTAGTCAAGTATTTATTCAGAGCTCTAATTCACGCATTAACATTAAACAAACAGTTCGAGGCCAACGTTTACGCATCAGCAAGAACAAAAGATCAAGACAACAACACAGGCTTCAACGAAAACTGTAAGCCTACCGATTCGCTCTGAGAGTTGCGTTAGCGTCTACCCGAGCAGCAGTCTAGACATAAAGTCTTAACAGGCTTAACAGGAGAGCGTTATTAACCATTACGCTTTAACACGCTTGGCGTCCTCTCTTCTTGTTCGCCCCAACAGCTGCGAACTACGCGTTTCTGCCTGAGAAAACGACTCAAAGGAAGAGTTCGGCCAAAAACGAACTCCATCAGAGATGTAGATAAGCTCAGAAGAGCCGCACTGCACCGGTGTCTCTGCGGCGGATGGGTGCCGTCAGAATGAGCGCCGATAAATAAAAAAACATCCCAATAATGCACAGGTACGAAAGCGACCCATCAACGTCCATTGAGTCCACAATAACCCTCCAATCCATAACAACTGTCTCTCATTTAATTTTTATCGCTTATCGTCCATTTGATTGCGCAGGTACTACTTAAGCCGGACAATGACGTGTTTAATACGTTATAGACGCTCTGTTCTACTGTTAAATGCTATATAAATAAAGGTGGCTTGACTTCTTGAGACATTAACCGATGGCTCGGAGCGATGAGGATCGTCGCGACGTTTTTATCAGCTCTCGACCCGACGGCACCCATTCACTGCAGAGCATCCGTCGCCGATGCAGTGCAACGTTCCTCCTAATTTGAAACCATGCAAAGTAGAAAAGGTCTGAAAGCCTCAATGCAGAACGAAAAAAAAAGCCCTCTGAGGCCACATCCACATGACTTCCAGCAAATTAGGTCAAAAGTCGGTAAAAGCAAGACTCTCTCCGTACGCTTTGTTTGCACAGATCCACTCACACGAACGACGAGGTGCACAGAGAGGCTATTGTGATGCCGCTTACCGTAAAAAACACGTCACACGCTTGCAGGGCAATATAAGAGGCCGGCCGCATCGTTTGCTGACCTTCGTGTCATTTCGAATCGCTATTTTCTTACGTGGAACTCAAAGGGAGAGGTTTTGAGGAATGTTCATGCTGCTCTTTTTACCGCCACGTCTGAATTCGATTCCAGTCAACGAGCAGAGAGAGACAGAATCAAGGCTAAAAGTGAGGTCAAGCATGTTATATATGATTAAAAACATGCTGTTTATGTATTTTTCGAACTCTCCAAGGCTTCAAAAACAGCCTGAAACAGTTAAACGTAATCGGAAAGATGCAGGTCTGACTCTTTTAGTAGTTCATAATACTAGTTAAGCATGTTTTTGTACTCGAAATAAAATATTTAAAAATCTAAACTTGTTTTATTTCGGCTGGTTGTCGAAGCAACATCTAATTTTTCTTTAGTTTTAACTTCATGCGGAAACCATTCAAACTAACAAACAAAAATCAATCCAAAAAAAAATAACAAATACATAAAATATTTAATATTTCTCATTTGTATGCAGTTAAGTTGAAGCGCTGAACTCGCTACAACTGAAATAAAAAACAATAAAAAATAAATAAATTAAATGTATTAAAAAAACACAAGAAATGCAAAAAAATTTAACATTTCTCATTTTCATTTATTAACTTAATGTAATAAAACTGAAATAAAAATAAAAAAAAAATCTAAATATTAATAAATTGTATGAACGACAAAAAAGTTATAAAAAAATGGAAAAACGAATTAAAAACACTATGCTCGTATCTCATATTTCGTAAGAAATGAGCAGCGAACGTGATTAGAAATCTGTGTGATTTGGCAAAGCTACGGAGCTTGACGGATTACGTCTAATCTCTTTAACTCTGAAATATTTGCCAAGCATAAGCTTTAGACAAGAGGCACGGAGTCTTAACTCGCTCAATTAAATAAAAGTTAAATGCCAGAGAAAAAAGCAATAGCGAGAGATCTTGGTGACGAACGGTGGACACGAGAAGAGCGAGCATCAAGGTGACTCTATTTCTAATCCTTGAATACGAAAGAGGAGCCGGCGGGGGCGGGATGGGTCCCCCCAGAGGTCAGAGGTCACCGAGAGGAAAAACAGGGGACATACAAATGCAAATGTGCTCCTTAACTCCCACCGACTGTATCCTGACCACTTTAACGCCATTTAGAGTCATTTCTTCCAGACCTTTTCGAAAGGCGCTAATGTGAAATATGAATAGTATGAAAAAAAAGTGCACTTTTTGAGAAATGACGGCTTTATAGGAAAATTTTAGCATCACTCGTGTACTGTTATACGTTTTTGTTAACATTTAGATGTTATTTTTATATGATTTATTTTCATTTTAGCTCAAGTTTGCCTCATTTTGTTGTGCTTTTCAGATTTGCATCACCATTTATTCATAAAAAATACCTTAAATGTCCATATAGGCCTAGTTTTTTAATAAGCTCGAGTTGTTTTAGCACTTTAATTTAAAGAAATACAAACCCCCCTAACATTAGACATGTTGCCTTGACAACTAAGTAAAACTAGTTTATTTTTTGTTTATATTATTTTTATTGCATTAATTTTATTTTGAGTAATTTTATATAGTTTTGGCTATTTTTTTATTATTTTATCCTTTCGACTTTAAGCTCTGATTCAGTAAACACTGTAACTACAATAAAATAGGTTTAACTTTTTTATTAATTTAACTTTTATTTGAACTTTTTAATTTTAGTTCATTTAGCGTCTCGATTAAAACTACACAAAAATGAGGCAAATAACATATAAAATAAGTTTAACTCTTTTTACATTTTATTTTCAGTTAAATTAATTGAATCAAATTTTGTCACGTTACCATTTTAGCTTTAATTGTTTTAGCGCTTCGACTTAAACCATTCGCAAACTTCCGCATGAAAAAAAAAAACATTTCTAAAGCAATATGTGCAGACAAAATATATTTCCATCATTTAGGGATAATCGTTTACACTAGAAGAGCACAGAAAAAAATATATAATATTTATATTTATATATATATATATATATATATATATATATATATATATATATATATATTTTTTTTTTTTTTTTATATATATATATATATATATATATATATATATATATATATATCATTACAGAAAAAGCTAACAGAAATCTAAAAATAAATACTCACTGTCATAACTTTTCAACCCATCCCAAAAATAAAGGAATAAATCACAGTTTGCCTGAAAAAAAAGGAAAGAATGCAGCTCTGTTTCCCAGTAGCTCACAATAATTATATCCAAAATGAACACAAAATATCTATAATAAATAGTAATTAATAGGCCATATCAGCCAAGCCTGATAGCCGCTGAAATTCAACCAATTAGGATATTCTTCGTGAAGTTTCATGTCTTTTTGGAGCTCGACAGCCGATATGCATTCACCGCATGGAAAACAAGGAATGTTTCTGGTGTTATATGAAAGAAGCAACTAATAAAATACAAATATAATGCATCCGTCCGCCGGCTCTCCTTAGCGTGCTGCGTTGCTTTGCTTGCTTGCTCGAATTGCATTAATAATAATTAATAATCGCACCAGACCGCGTATTTTCAGTTATTTAATACATTACATTTGCATTATATTAGTTGCTTCTTCTGAGAAAAGCGTGCATTTGTCGGATGCACCTCGCGAGGCTGGTTTTGAGAAGCGTTTTTATTCACTTTCTGCCTCTGGATAATCAGCGTTTTTCCACTGGTGCAGCTTGGTGCTCGCACTATCACCCCAAACAAAAAAGAACAAGGCGATGCTTATCCTGACCAACAAATAAAACGCATAAGCTTTAGTCAAACGCAGAAAAGAACATCTAAACGGTTTCTGCTCCACTTTATGGAGCGATGAACAAATGCAGTGGAAGTCAGTGAGACTCTTTCGATTAGTTAAAAGCACGCCACGCGGGACCCTGGAGCGAAGCAGCACGGGAATATTATTTTTCCTCCACGCCAAACACCGTTAGGACCGCTTTAGAGGTGATCTTCTTCACATGCGTTTTTTGGCACCTTCAGACTTTTTAATGAGCAAAAAAAAAGCAAGGTTTCGTCGCCCGTGGACCGAATCGTCCATACTTACTTTAGTCCTTCCATTTATTGTGTAGTTTCCCAGTTTTCCGTTGCAATTCCTGACCAGGTCGTCCATGCGGCTCATCAAGAAGCGGATCTTCTCGCACCCGGGCTCCTTGCCCTCGATCCAAGCGATTTTATCCCCCCTGATGTCCTTGGTGGAGTCGCTTTTCTGACTCACCAGCTGTCCGTCGGTGAACTTGCCGGTCTGCTGAAGCGCCTTCACGTCCTCCAGGATGGACAGCCCCAGGTCTTCGCCCAGGAAGCTGTCCACTACGCAAATGCCGTGCTTGTTCATGCACGGGACTATATAGTCGGCGGCCAGTTTGTGGGGTTGGGGTTTGGTCTTGTCGGCGTCTGAGGCGTCCGGTTTCTCCTGCTCGTGTGGAGTTTGAGGAGCGCTGTTGGTCTTCTCAGCCTCTCTGCAGGTGAGTTTGTGTTTTTTCCAGTGCTGCTTCTGATGCTCCTTGCTGCAGTAGAAGGAATTCCGGCACCGACCGCACTTTAAGAGGTTTTCCATCTTCCCGCAGAGCTCGCAGTACTGCTTATCCGGGTCCGGAGCCGTGGCGCGCCGGTCCATGTTCGCGCTCGCGCGCCGCTGGCCCTTTAAATCCGGTGCTCCCCCCGCGCGGCAACTTTCCCGTCGGTCGGCCTCGCGCGCCGCGGCGCCCGTTTCATCGCGATATCCACGCGCCCTCCGTTAAGCGAGCGGCTCCATCCCGGCGCGCTCGCGCTCTTGCGTCGGTACGCGTTCCGCACGTCGCCAGCGCGAGCCGAGCCTCTGACGTCAGCCGCGTGGGCGTGGCCGAAGCCATAAATAGGCGGCGCCTCGTTTCATTCACGGAGAGCGAAGTCGAGCAACATCTGTCGCGTTCAGGAGCGGCTTGAATGCTTTAATGCTTTTGATAGGGATAGGTGCCCTAATTAGTGAGGATCTGGAAAAGCCAACTAGGCTGCAAGCTTGCAGTTCCGGTCGGTTTGTGATCACTTTAGAGCCATCCAATTACCTTTACTGTACTTGCATTGACCTACTAGTCTACCTAACTAAAACTAGATCTATTTTGAAAAGTCATCTCTATTTAGTTGATTGTTACACCATTATTACACCTTTATTTCGCCGTTGCTGAAGAACAAAAGGCTTTTAATCACAATCAGCAAAGAAAATGGTCAATGATGTTGTGTAATGCTACTATAAACACACACACACACATATACATATACATATATATATATATATATATATATATATATATATATATATATATATATATATATATATATATATATATGTATATGTATATGTGTGTGTGTGTGTTTATAGCATAATGATAGCATAATGTATAACAGAAATATTTTTCCATATTTCTAATATAAATTTGGTCTTAGTACATAAAGGGATTTTGCTCATTTTTACATTTCTCATGTGTAAGGATGACTGCAGGTTGAGAGAGATTGAAAACTCTGTTCGTGCGAGATGCCAAGCGAGCGAAAATAGCGAGGGCCTGCAAAAACCCCACTTGATCTGATGATTATGTGTGTGTTCTGTTGTCCACCGCCCCCTGTAGGAACCTGCTGGCGCTCATCAGACGGTGAGGAGGCACTGGGCGGCACGTACACAGCTGGCATGAGTCCTTCACAGGGAGGAACAGTAATCTGATATACTGTATGTGCAATCAAAGATAAGCACCTTGCTTTTATGCACAATTCTTCTGTGTACGTGTGTCACACACACACACACACACACACACACACACACACACACACATAGCATACGCGTATGTAGTTGTGCACCTGGTATTTATCACTTTATGGGGACCAAATGTCCCCACAAGGATAGGAATACCAGTACATTTTTGACCCATTTTTTAGGTCCTCAAGAGGAAACAAGCTTATAGCTAATTTTTTGAAAATCTAAAATTGCCAATATTTTCCCGTAAGGGCTAGGTTTAGGTGTAGGACAAAAACACATACAGTCTGTACAGAATAAAAAACATTATGCCTATAGAAAGTCCCAGCATGTGTGTGTGTGTGTGTGTGTTATTGTCTTTTATCAATGTACAATGGTATAACCACAATAGGATTTGTAATAAAATGCATTTCTCGACTTTTCACAAAATTTAAACTGTTAACATTAATGTTTATTGACATTATAAATGTGTGTGTGTGTGTGAGTGAGAGAGAGAGAGAGAGAGAGAGAGAGAGAGAGAGAGAGAGAGAGAGAGAGAGAGAGAGAGAGAGAGAGAGAGAGAGAGAGAGAGAGAGAGAGAGAGAGAGAGAGAGAGAGAGACAGAGAGACAGAGAGAGAGAGAGAGAGAGAGAGAGAGAGAGAGAGAGAGAGAGAGAGAGAGAGAGACAGAGAGACAGAGAGAGAGAGAGAGAGAGAGAGAGAGAGAGAGAGAGAGAGAGAGAGAGCAGAGAGAGAGAGAGAGAGAGAGTGAGAGAGAGACAGAGAGAGAGACAGAGAGAGAGAGAGAGAGAGAGTGAGAGAGAGAGAGGAAATTGTATTAAAAAAAGTTTATTTTTGTAAAATCAATAAAGAAAATGTTTTTAGAATTAAAGTAAATTTGAGTAGATACAGATACACGCTTTGACTACTGGACTACAAACGTGTCTCAGTAGAAACTTACTGCAATTCGAACATATTTAAGTCACAGCAAAAAGAAAATGGGTTAAATCAACAAAATATACCTCCACAAACTTTTTTGGTTATCCATAAAATGTTAGGGATTGAATAAGGAAAAATTATAAATAGTTATAGAATAATTATATATATGAGTAATATATAAAACAGTTCAAGCAAGAACTCAAATTCAGATTGAGGAAAAACTTTTTTAATTTATTTTTTGAACATCCGAATGAATAATAATAATAAAGTCCCAATAAATGCTTCAGAAAAGTAGCATTACACATTTAAATGTCATTAATAATTTTAATTTAAACCTCTTTATCCTTCGGGAGACAAAAAATGTCGATCCGACTCGCCACTTTCTCTTAGAAACCTTTTTTCCTTGCTAGACCAAGCAATCCTCGTAAGACGTAAGTCAACAGGTCAATGTAAACTACGTTACCCAAAGTGCTGCGCGGTGTGACGCAATTAAGACGCGCGGGTCCCGTGTAAACAATGGAAGACCGTTCGCGCGCCGGTGTTCAAAATAAACCGAATTACGCGCAAAACGCCGTTTGTCCAACTAATACTCGACGCTGACGACACGCTGATGAAAAACGCCGTTTCTAGGTTTCATGTTTGAGAAAGTACGTCACCGCAGAGACGCGCGCGAAAAGCCTCGACGAAGGCGTCCGGCTGGATTCAAGCGCACCGAAACCCGCAAGAAGCTGGTGAAATAAAAGCGGTTTACTGTCCGTCCTCTCCCGCACGTGTCCGGCGAAACACACCACACCACAGAAATGAGTAAACGAGAAGGTAAGGCTTCTTTCGTCGCCGGTTGAAATCGTTTGACGGTCGTGCCGAAATCCGAGTTACGCGTTTGTTGACGTGAATGCGTTTGTTTTCAGACGACGGATGCGGCAGAAAACGGAAGACCGACGCTGGGTGTAAACCGGAGGACCGCGCGAATCCGGATTCAGCCGTCATAGCTGCTTTCAAAGGTGAGCCGCGGTCTGTATGCTGCTCCGGGTGAAGGCGTCTTATACACCTCCTGCTGCGTTTTCTCTCTCCGACAGTTTTCCAGCAAGAACTCGACACCAAGCACGATAAATACGAGCGTCTGGTGAAGATCAGCCGGGATATCACCATCGAGAGCAAACGGACCATATTCCTCCTGCACAGAGTCACCAGGCGAGATTCGTTTAATTACATATCTTTTTCCAGCAATAATTTTATCATTATTATTATTATTTGAGTGCTTGAGGGCAATATCTAGCCCTCGATTAAAAGTAAAACCCATAATATTTCATAATTCACACATATTTGACATTCACACAGCCACTTTATATTTTATACTTTATTTTATTATTTGTATGTATATATATATATATATATATATATATATATATAGTCATGTGAAAAAATTAGGACACCCTTTGAAAGCATGTGGTTTTATTGTAACATTTTTAATAAATGGTTATTTCATCTCAGTTTCAACAATACAGAGAGATTAAAGTAATCAAACTAAACAATGAAAACTGAAGAAAAGTCTTTTCAAGATCTTCTGTACATGTCATTCTACAAAAATGCCTATTCTAACTGAGGAAAAGATAGGACACCCTTGCCCCTAATAGCGAGTGTTACCTCCTTTGGCTGAAATAACGGCAGTGAGACGGTTCTTGTAGCCATCTACCAGTCTCCGACATCGGTCTGAGGAAATTTTACCCCACTCCTCAATGCAGAACTTTTTCAGCTGTGAGATGTTTGAGGGGTTTCTTGCACAGACAGCCCTTTTCAAGTCACCCCACAGCATCTCAATGGGATTCAAATCTGGACTTTGACTTGGCCATTCCAGGACTCTCCATTTCTTCTTTTTCAGCCAATCTTTGGTTGATTTAGTATATGTTTTGGGTCATTGTCATGTTGCATGGTCCAGTTCCTTCAGCTTTAATTTTCTAACTGATGGTCTCACATGTTCTTCAAGCACCTTCTGATACACAGTAGAATTCATGGGGGATTCTATGATGGTGAGCTGACCAGGTCCAGGACCCAAACCATGACACTTCCACCTCCATGCTTCACAGTTGGTATGAGGTTCTTTTCTTGGAATGCTGTGTTTGGTTTACGCCAAACATGTCCTCTGCTCTTGTGTCCAAATAATTCAATTTTGGACTCATCTGTCCAAAGAACATTATTCCAGAAGTCCTGGTCTTTGTCAACTTTATCTCTGGCAAATGTCAGTCTGGCCTTGATGTTTCTGTTGGAAAGCAAAGGTTTCCTCCTTGCACACCTCCCATGCAAGTTAAACTTGTACAGTCTCTTTCTGATTGTAGAGGCATGTACTTCTACATCAACAGTAACCAGAGCCTGCTGTAGTTCTCCAGATGACACTTTAGGGTTTTTGGAGACCTCTTTTAGCATCTTGCGGTCTGCTCTTGGGGTGAACTTGCTGGGGCGACCAGTCCTGGGCATGTTGGCAGTTGTTTTGAAAGCCCTCCACTTGTAGACTATCTTCCGGACAGTGGAATGGCTGATTTCAAAATCTTTTGAGATCTTTTAAATCCCTTCCCAGACTCATAGGCTGCTACAATCTTTTTTCTGAAGTCCTCTGACAGCTCTTTTGCTCTCACCATGGTGCTCACTCTCACTTCAACAGTCAGGAGCACACCAAACTAAATGTCTGAGGTTTAAATAGGGCAAGACTCATTCAACATGCAGGGTAACAATCTACTAATTATGTGCACCTGGTGTGATGTACCTGTGTGAGATCTGAGCCAATTTAAGAGGGAATACATGTGAGGGTGTCCTATCTTTTCCTCAGTTAGAATAGGCATTTTTGTAGAATGACATGTACAGAAGATCTTGAAAAGACTTTTCTTCAGTTTTCATTGTTTAGTTTGATTACTTTAATCTCTCTGTATTGTTGAAACTGAGATGAAATAACCATTTATTAAAAATGTTACAATAAAACCACATGCTTTCAAAGGGTGTCCTAATTTTTTCACTGTATATATATATTATTTTCACATGACTATATATATATATATATATATATATATATATATATTTATATATATTTATTTATTTATTTATTTTTTTCTGTTCAGACGCTGGACGGTTGTAAAACATTTCACTGCGTGTTATTATTCATGTATACGGTTGTAAAAAAATTTGAATTTAAAATTTGGGAAAAATAAATAAATAAAATAATTCAAAATAATGTTGGATGAGTTTCATGACACACATATGATTAAAAATGCATTATTATTTCACATACTACGTGTCATTATTATTACATTTATTCTTTATTTTATTTGCGTTATTTATTGTTCAAGCACGCAGAAGTTATGTGTGTTTATTAGTGCCGTCAAATGATTAATTGCATCCAAAATAAAAGTTTTGTGCGCTGTGTAATTTATCATGTAGATATAAATCCAAACACATACGTGTATATATTTAAGGAAAACCTGTTATGTTTGTATATTTAATAATATTACATATATCAATATATATGCACATGCACTTATTTTTTTAAATATACCTTATGTGTGTGTTTTAAATAAAAATAAAAAAAGTCCTAAACCTATTTTATTATTTTATTTTCAGTGTAAATAAAATGTTTATTCTCCCCAAATGCAAGATAGATAAACAGAAAGAGCTGTCCCTGCTTTTATTATTATTATTATTATTAATAATATTATTATTATTATTTGAGTGTTTAAGGACAATATCTAGCCTCGATTAAAATTAAAACGCATAATATTTGATAAAAGATTTTAAAATAATGTTGACACACAAATTATTCAAAATACACTTTATTTTTATTATTAATTCACATAATACACAATCCTTATATATTTAAGGAAATTTATATAAATTCAATAATATATATGCACATGCTCATCTTTTTTTAAATATGCCTTGTGTGTGTTTTAAATAAAAATGGAGTGTGCTTTACAAGAAAATACTATTTAATGTTTAAATCAATGTTTTGTGCAACTTACCAGCTTTTTTTTGTTGTTTTGTTTTAAAGAGAAAATAGTTTCAAAGTATGTCTATTTTAATTAAAATGTAAAGTAAACGAAATATTATTTTGTTTATTCTCCCCTAAATGCAAGACAGACGAACAGACCCGTCCCCGCTTTAATGAACGGGGAGAGACAAGCGAGAGATAAAGGCGTCTGCCGAACGCATGTAAAGAAGTGTGTTTTTTTTCTTCTTCTTCAGCGTTCCGGACGTCGAGGAGATCCTCACCGAGGCTGACGTCAAACTGGATGCAGTGAGGCAGAAGATCGGGCAGATCGCAGAAGAACTGAAAGGAGAAGATTTACACCAGTTTCACCGGGCGTTTACTCCAGGTGTGACCACAAACACACTCGCAGGTTCAGAGAGCGCTTTAAAAGCCGCTTTCAATTGCTTTCAGCGCAGTGCGACGCGATTGCTCGTGCATTTATGCGCCTGTTGCGTACGGCCAATTATATCAAGCTTTAATTAACTTAATAAGCTCTTGAAACTAAGTTTTTTTTTCACGCACAAGAAAGAAAACATCCAAAAGACACAGCCAAGTGTGGCTTTTATAACGCTTTATCCATTTATATCAATAGATTTCAATTGCAATCCATATTTTTTTAAGGCTGTTTTCTCAAAAATGAGCCTTTTCTTACACGGCAAGCTTTGCATTTT
Organism: Puntigrus tetrazona; assembly: GCF_018831695.1. Classification (NCBI taxonomy): domain Eukaryota; kingdom Metazoa; phylum Chordata; class Actinopteri; order Cypriniformes; family Cyprinidae; genus Puntigrus; species Puntigrus tetrazona. The sequence continues at coordinate 19,973,272 of NC_056711.1, read as the reverse complement.
TATTCCTGTCTATATCCTGAAGGTTTTTACGGAGGGGTTTGTTCGTATATAATTAGCTCGGTGATATACAACATGTCGTTCCCCCAAAAGCTGTCAAAATGCATTGTATTGCAAGTGTTTTCTGATTCGTGGAGCGACTAAATGACTCTAATATGTCATAAAAAATGGACATCATCCAGTGTTTAGATGTTTGTTGTCAGAATGTATGCAAATTAGCTCATTAAAATAATGCCTCATTTGCGTATTTAAATAATCTATTAGAAAACTTGTAATATAAAAGATCAACGTTGCCAGTGATAATTATTAGTACATTTTTCTCGCCTTCATTAAAAACGAAGCTCATTGCGAATAAAAAAAAGAGAAAAAGCTGCAATGACCTTTTACTTTTTACTTTTTTTTTTATTCAGAGGCGGAAACGGGCCTCCATAAATCTCATCAATACTAATTTTTTCAAAGTAATAAATAAGACTTTAATATTGCATTGAATTTAGTGCAACTTTAAGCTCGTGACGCTAAGACTTCATTCCCATAATGCTTACTTTATTCTAAAAAAAAAATAAAATAAAAATAGCACAACTTTAATACGGTATAGCTATAACTATTTCCAAAAGCGTCATGACTTTATTCTCATAAATTAGATTTTATTCCCAAATATCATATTTATTCTCAACATTTTTTTTTTTTTAAATAGCGCTGATGATGCTACGACTTTATTCCCGTAATGTTTACTTCTAAAGCGATAAAAAAGTAATGCAACTTTAATTTCGTATAGCTACACCTTCATTCTTTTGCGATTTTTTTTAATTTATTTATTTATTTTTTAATTATTATTTATTTATTTATTTTTAATTTTTAATTTTTAATTTTTAATTTTTTTAATTTAATTAATTTATTTTTAATTCCCAAAAACACCTTGTTCTCATAAATTTGACTTCATGCACAAGATATTCCGATTTAATCTCACACTTTGACCTCTAAAAGTAAACGTTTTGCTCCGACTTTGCTCTCACGGTCGAGGTGATTCTTGAATCTGGCTTCTTCTTCTTCTTCTTCTTCTTCTTCTTCATCTACATCTGATTGGCCGCTGTGGTCTTTTCCAGCCGTTGTAAGCGAGGAGAGGGCAGACGCGACGTCTGCGGGCTTCTGAGGAAAGCGTGGATAAGGCAGGGAGGGGACCCGGCGAATCCTGCGGTTATCTGCCGGGGAGGGGAAGTCGTTTTTAGATTATGCGCGCTGAGAAATCATCGGAGGATTTCTTGAGACGTGACCGAGGTCAGATCCCGCCAATTAGCTTTGTATTCGGTGAGCTTTATTGGGCCGTGACCCCCGGTAAAGCCTTTCGAGAAGACATTAAAGGTCTAGAGATGTTTTTAACGCAAGAAGCATTAGTGAAAATAATAATAATTAGGTGACCTTAACCGGTTGCTTCATTAAAGCTGTCTGAATGATCTTATTTATGAGATGAGTGCACTTAATAATTAATGACGTAATCACCAGGGCAGACCTTAAGATTAATAGTGAAAAAAAAAAATAGAGACGGTGCTCAGAATAAAAAAACAAATTTGTGAATGTTAATTGTTTCCCAAACTCTGCACTTTATTTTATAAAATTTTATTTTAGTTTATTTGCTCTGTTTTTGTTGTAGTAACAACATTTCTTATTATTTGTTATTATTATTGGATTTATTTGTTATTGTTTTTTCTCCTTTTCACATCTTTCTTCTTTTATTTATTTATAAAAAAATTAGTGCCATTTCTTTCTAATTATTTTCCTGTCCATTATTATTATTATTATTATTAATTCATTTAATTAATTGTACAGTTTTTTTTTTTTTTTATTCTTCTGTGAATAAAAGAATAAAAAAGCAGTATTTATTCAAAATAGAAGCTTTTATCACTTTTTTGTTAAAAAAAAAGGAAAAAGTAATACAATTTTAAACGATATTTTCCAATTTTAGTTTTAAATAAATTCTGTTTTTCTTTTTTTTTTTTTTTTTTTTGAAAAAACATATAAAATCTTTTTATTTTAAATATAAAAATATATTTAAAAATATAAAGAAAATGCAAAAAAAAACAACCTATCAAAACCCAACCTGTGAGCGTTTGACTCTTGACCGAGTTCTTACGAGGCCGTGTACGTTATGGGACATCTTTTGATTGTTTGAGTGCTTTTCTTACACACACACACCAGTGGTTAACTCATTCTGTTCATACTCCAGATTCAGGTCATAAAATTATGACAACAACAAAAAAAGCATTTATTCCACTGTTTTTAGCTTTCTTAACTAAGGTGACATTATGTGAGAAATACATTTGTCTCAAAAAAAAAAAAAAAAAAAAAAAAAGTTTTTTTTTTTTCAAGTCTGATCCTTATAACAGGGATATTTGAGTGTCATTGAGATTTTTAATAGTTTTATTCATATTTTATATTATGTTAAAGTTTTATTTTTATTTTGCTATATTAGGTTTTATGAAAATGTCAATACTTCTTCAATAACCCCTGGTTTATGGTGTGTATGTATATAAATATATATATATATATATATATATATATATATATATATATATATATATATATATATATATATATAATGTATAATGTATATATATGTGTATATGTATATGTGTGTGTGTGTGTGTATATATGTATATATATGTATATGTATGTGTGTGTGTGTGTGTGTATATGTATTTGAATTTATATTTATTGTGCGTATAATTCTATTACTTTTGTATATTTATTATGTATATACAAATACATACACTTGCATGTATATAGTTAGGATAAATGTGTTGTTTATATATTAAATATATTTTTATTATATATATAAGCAAAAATATTTAAATGCATATCCATGTAAATATTTTCAGAATATATACTCTGTGTGTGTGTGTGTGTATATGTGTAAATGTGTATATACATATATATATATATATATATATATATATATATATATATATATATATATATATATATATATATATATATATATATATATATATACTGTGTATATATGTGTGTATATATATATACTGTGTATATATGTGTGTATATATATATACTGTGTATATATGTGTGTATATATATATACTGTGTATATATGTGTGTATATATATAGACTGTGTATATATGTGTATATATATATAGACTGTGTATATATGTGTATATATATATATATATATATATGTGTATATATATATATATATATATATATATATATTATATATATATATACTGTGTATATATGTGTATATATATATATATATACTGTGTATATGTGTATATATATATATATACTGTGCATATATATATATATGTGTGTATATATATATATATATATATATATATATATATATATATATATATATATATATATATATATATACACACAGACACACACACATTTTTTTTAAATTCTAGAACAGTTTTATTCAAAGAAAGAGTCAGATGTTCTAACAGACAGACAGGTGATGTAGTTGTAAGTTTAGCTGGAGTTAGTGGTGTTGACTAGTAGTCTTAGTGGGTAAGGTGACTGTCCGGACAAATTAACCTCCAGAGAATAGTCTTGCCGAGGGAGTCTCCAATCTCATGCTCGATAACGTTATCTCTCTTCCTGCTGAGCCTGAGAGAAGACAACAAAACCTCCTGTACGTGGAGCGTTTGTGGGAACCGCGGCCTGCTCAGCATCATAAACAGCCGCTGCGCCCGGCCCGAGACTTTGTTTCCATTTTCATGTCGAACCTCGTCACGCTGCGTGTAGAACTGAGCGCAGAGCGACAGATAAGAAGGACTTTGATGTTAATTGCCAGTCCAAAAGTAAAGCTTAATCACGAAGTCTTCCGTCCTGTCATTATTGGCCTGGTGTTTATACAAGAGCTGAATACAGTTTAGTCAGTCAGAAAGAACGTCCTATAAATGCATTTGATGCTCCTAATAAAAGAGAGAGGAAAAATACTAATATTGAATAACCCATAGAACTATTTTCCTGCTCACCTGAACACACTTGTATGAAACAGTAGCCTAGTTTGTGCAAGTACATTTATTAAAATTAAACATTTAAAAGCTTGTGTATTGATCTTGTTCTTTTCTGCAACGTTAATATATTATACTGTCAGTATTTTTATGCGTGGCAGCCTGTCTCTGGCATCCTCATGAAAATGAACCATTTTTTTCTTTATTTTGCTTTGTTACAAATACAAAGTGAAGCAGCTATAGTGATTCATTAATCATTTGATCAATTTCTGAATCGAAAAGTTTGGTATAGACAGTGACTATGTTGGCCTTTAAAAGGATCAGCAGCCTCGTATCGAAAAAACGAGATTAGTTTTATCGCCCAGTCCTCTTGAAGACTCGAAAAGCAGAAGATCAACTGAATCAACTGAGTGAGTCATCTATGCTGGAATCACTCCCGTTGATTTCAAACGCGATCAATCGCTTTTAATTTTGACATGAAATGATTTAATTGTGATTTTTAAGAGCTTATAGTACACTTTTGAAGTCTATTGCGACTCAAAATGATTCGCTGATTCGGAATGCTCCAATCGAATCGTGAATCGTTTGAGTTCACTCTGGACTTTGGAGCAGGGGGTGGATTCGCGTCGCGAATCATTTGATTCAGATCAGAACTTCGAAGCAAGCTCACGAATCATTTGGCGAATTGAAGTCGTGACATGCAGTTATGGTTCATTATTCGTAATAATTCATGGATCGCGAATCATTTGATTCAGATGATCATTCTAATATTAGGGTCATGACGCTGAAGACTGAATTAATGATGCAAAAAAAGTCTGGTTTTTACAATTTACGGTACATTCACGTAGAAGAAGAGTTATTGTAAATTATAATAATGTTTCACGATGTTTCATTTTTTTCTGTGTCATTCAAATAAATGCATTCGCGGTGAATCTCACCAAAAACATTGTGGGCTTGTGAAGTTCCCCGAAACACAACGAAAGCTTCGAGAACGACCCCTAAAGCGTGATGATGGAGAGAGCGTCCTTCTTTTGTGTCCAGGCATTCAGGAGTACGTTGAGGCCGTGTCCTTCCATCACTTCATCAGACATCGCTCCCTGATCAGCCTGGAAGAAATCAACGCTCGCCTGGTCTTCATGAGAGACAATAAGGTACGATAATGAACGCCATAACAGTCAGCATTATGCATTTGTCTTAATATAAACACCACTTCCTTGATGTTGTCTCGCCAAAACAGACGGGCTCCATTCCCGACAGCACTTTCACCAGGTTTATCAGATTGCTGACAATCACTCCCATCTTTGGCGGCTATTTTTAGCCTGCTTTGCACGTCTCTATTTAGACATTTTTAGACTCTTCGGACCAGTTTGAGTGAAAGTGTGTGGCTTTTGATTTCTCAGCTTTCTAGCTGACGTGTTTGTGAATAAACCCCTGTGTCGTGAACAAATCGCTGCTTTAAGGCTTGGTTCGACCAAAAAATGAAAATTAGGCTTTGTTTAACTCTGTTGAAGTTTTTTTTATTCTGCCGAAACACAAAGGAAGATATTTGAAAAAAAGGTTTGTTTTCGGTCACTATTGACTTCAATGGTATTTTTTTCCTACTATGGAAGTCAATGGTGACCAAGATGGCTAACTTACAAACTTTTTTCCGAAGTTTCATACAGATCTGGAGCTACTTTCGAGGTGAGTAAATAAGACATCTTTTGGGTGAACTATCTCTTTAGTTCACCCCTGGAGGCTTGTGAGGGGCAATTTATTATGTTTGCGCCTTTTTATTTAACGTGTTTTGAACTATAAAAGGGAATCGACTTCTTACTGCAATGGCAGGACAATTTTAATGCAACTTAAATTGGATTCGCCTGAAAGAAGAAAGTCAAATGCGAAAACGGATAGAGTAGAGCAGGGTGGCGTTTTACTTTTTTTAAACAGATAAAATGCAAAAAGATAGAAAAGCTAATAAATTAAATCTCTCTGTCTCTCTCTCTCTCGGTCTCTCTCTCTCTCTCTCTCTCTCTCTCTCTCTCTCTCTCTCTCTCTCTCTCTCTCTGTCTCTCTCTGTCTCTGTCTCTCTCTCTCTCTCTCTGTCTCTCTCTCTCTCTCTCTCTCTCTCTCTCTGTCTCTCTCTCTCTCTCTCTCTCTCTCTCTCTCTCTGGGGCGGAGCGTCTTTGAGCTGAGAGCGCGTGTTTGTGGTCGTGGTGCCAGAAACATTGAACTTTCCCTGTTTTTTCACTTTATATTCGTTATTTAATTTTTCTATATTTCTAATTTATTTTTCTTCTCATATATTTGTTGGGTGTTTGGGTGTTTTCGGTCGTAGTGCTCGGTTGGAGCATGGCGCTCCCGGGTGTACACCGGCCTTCAGTTCCCTCACGCGCGCCACGCTGTGAAAGTGGCGCCCGCGGTGAGTGTTGAAGATGTTTGTTTGTCTATTGGTGAGGTTGTTGGTTCACGATAATATTGTTTCAGCTTCTAAGATGAATAACGTAACCGTTGTGTTTTTTGAAAACTGTTGACAAAGCAAATGAAGTTGTGGAAAAACGGAATCACTGTTGATGGTTTGTTTACTTCAGTTCTTCCTTTATCAATGCCATCTAAAAAAGTGGCGCTTTCTAATGTTCCTCCATTCATTAGAGATGAAATATTAATTCAATCGCTCTCTCGTTACGGTAAAATAGTGTCACAGATAAAGAAAATTTCGATGGGTTCCGTATCTCCGTTTTTAAAACATGTTGTGTCTTTCAGGCGCTTTGTTTACATGATTCTTAATGATGATGATGATTTAGATCTCGCTCTTAAGTTTCGTGGTCGATGATTTTGATTACACCGTTTTTGCTACGACCGGTAAATTTAAATGTTTCCGTTGTGGTGGTGTTGGCCATCGCCCGTCGCGACTGTCCCGAAAAGAGGAGTTCGGATGAGAGTAACGATGCCTGCCGCGGACCGTCCTGTGGAGGACGGCCTGTGGAGGACCGGGCCGTGCTGTGTTTGATCGCGGGCGATCGGCCTCGAGGTGCGGGGTGAACCAGAGACAGTCGCGGAGGATTCGCGAACTCATCGAGGCCTGATTCGGCGCTGTGGAGCAGCCCGCGTTATCTGTTACAGATCAAAATACGGAGACTATCGGTACGAAAAAGCAAGAGAGAGAAAATGTAAGTGACAATATTTTAATAATGTCGAAGTTTTGTGAGGACGATGGCATTGATATGGAGGTTGAACAAACACTGTTTAAAGTCCCGGTTAAAAGAAGGAAGAATGATGACACTGGAGAAAGTAAAAACTCAAAGAAAGCTGCTGTTGATATTCATGAAGATACAGACAGTGAAGATGAATCTGATTCATCTTGGTTTTTTATCACAGTTTGACTGTGATACTCGTTGTTATGAAGCAGATGATATTAAATATTTTCTTAAATCAACTAAAAATAGAAGAGGAGTGAAGTGAATGAATATTTCCCAGATCTAAAACAGTTTGTGGAGAAGTCAAAATGTTTAATTTCTGAAGGCTGCTTTACTAATAAGGAAGTTTATAGATTAAAGAAACTGGTGAACAAGATAAATGTTGAGTTATGTAAAGAAAGTGAAGAGAAGAGCTGAACCATTATCGGTTTCATGGGTTGGTTTTTCTTTTTAATCTTTTATTTCTGATGGGTGAAGTCTCTGTAGCATCATTGAATGTTAATGGTGCACGAGACATCAGAAAAGAGCTGCATTATATGAAGTTCTCACCCAGAAAGAATTGATGTTGTTTTACTACAAGAAACACACAGTGATGAAAATAATGCTGTTGACTGGGCTAAAGAATGGATGGTTTTACTGTTTTAAGTCACAACACCTCCCTCAGTGGAGAGTGTCGCAGTTTTATTTTCAAAGAACTTTGCTCCTATTTCTTATGATGTTGATGAAGTAATAAAAGGAAGACTTTTAAAGGTTCGAGCTCTATTTGAAACCTCTGTTTTAGTTTTTATTTGTGTTTATGCTCCAACCTCAGGAATTCAAAGAATGTTGTTTTTAGACACACTTAATTCAACATTGCAACAATGCAATAATGAGGAGTTTTTATTTTTGGGTGGGGATTTTAATTGTACTGAACAAAGTTGTGACAGGAATCACCTGGAACCGCATGAGCCCTCTCGAAGAGACTTATTGAAGTCATTAAAACACATGAGCTGTGTGATGTATGGAGACAGCTCAATGGTACTCATAGACAGTACACGTGGGCTCATAGTCGGGACAGCTTTTTATCTTTGGCTAGGTTGGACAGGTTTTATGCTTTTAAACATCAGTTTGGGATTTTTAATAAGTGTTTTATTTTCCCTGTTTGTTTTTCTGATCACAGTATGGTTTGCTGTTCTTTTGTTTTAAATTCTATTAAACCAAAAGAGTGCTTACTGGCATTTTAACACCTCCTTTTAAATGATAAAGGTTTTAAAGATACCTTTAAGTGTTTCTGGGACTATTTTAGGGCATCCAAAGATTCTTTCTGTTCGTTACGACAGTGGTGGGATTTTGGAAAAGTGCAAATTAAGCAACTTTGTCAGCAGTACACTAAAAACACTACTGTACAGACTCTAAGAACCATGCAAACACTAGAGACATCAATAATAAAACTACAGGAATTGGCGGTTTATCTGGAGGAGAAAATGTTTTAAACAACCTTTCACTTAAAAGAAACAATTAAGTGATCTTTTAGGGGTTAAAGTGCAGGAGCTTTGATCCGGTCTCGTTTCTTGAATATAGATCAAATGGATGCCCTAACAAAAATTTTTTTAGTCTGGAGAAAAAGAATGGACAGAAAAAGTGTATCCATGCATTGCGAGATGAGTCTGGAGGCCTTTTATCAAACCCCATAGACATTAGAGGAAGGGCCGTCCAATTTTATAGAAACTTGTATAGCAGTGAGAGTGGGGCAGATTTGGACACTAGTGACACTTTCCTACAAGACTTGCCTCAGGTTTGGAAGAAGCCAATGCTAATCTCAGCAGAGCTTTGAGCCTGGGTGAGTTATATAGAGGCACTTAATGGAATGGAGTCAGGTAAAGCTCCTGGTATTGATGGAATACCTGTAGAGTTTTACAAGTCTTTCTGGACTGAGTTGGGGGGAGATCTGCTCTCGGTGCTCAACGAAAGCTTAGATGAAGGGCGTTTGCCATTGAGTTGCCGTAGAGCTGTTTTAACTCTCCTCCCCAAAAGGGAGACTTAACAGAAATTAGAATTGGCGTCCAGTGTCCTTCTATGCTCCGACTATAAATTGCTCTCAAGGTTTTAGCAATAAGATTGGCAAAAGTAGTTAGTCAAGTTATCCACCCGGATCAAAGCTACTGCATACCCGACAGGTCAATCTTTGATAATGTCTCTCTGGTACGAGATATCTTAGATGTCTCTAGACTGTTAAGTCTAGATTGTGCACTGGTTTCCCTTGATCAAGAAAAAGCTTTTGATAGAGTCGAGCATAAATATCTTTGGTCATGTCTGGCAGCTTTTGGTTTTTGCCAAAAATTTGTAAAGCTGGTTTCAGTTCTGTACAGTGAAGTGGAGAGTGTTCTGAAAGTGAATGGTGGCTTATGCAAACCTTTTAAAGTCAGCCGAGGGGTAAGACAAGGATGCTCCCTTTCAGGGATGCTTTACTCTCTGGCTATAGAACCATTACTGCAACAGATAAGGTTGAAATTAGATGGGTTACATATCCCAATAGTCAACTGTAATGTTCAATTGTCTGCTTATGCTGATGATGTTGTTGTTTTTATCAGTAATCAAAAAGACATTGAGAATTTGTTGCAAATTCTTACTGATTTTAATGTTTTATCTTCTGCAAAAGTCAACTGGAATAAAAGTGAAGCGTTGATGTGTGGTAATGGGACTGAGAAATTAAGACTTCCAGATGGAATTCCGTGGTTAAGAGGAGGTTTTAAATACCTGGGAGTTTTCCTGGGAGATGATTTTACCACACAGAAAAACTGGGATGGCCTTGTTGATAAAGTGAGAGGTCGTCTTGCTAAGTGGAGGTGGCTGGCTCCGGATCTGTCTTACAAGGGTCGAGTTTTAATCATCAACAACTTAATTGCTTCATCCTTGTGGCACAAACTGGCCTGCACAGATCCTCCTTCAAAGCTGCTTGCGGAGTTACAGGCCATCCTGGTGGATTTTTGGGACAAACTACACTGGGTTTCCCAAAGCATTTTGTTTTTACCAAAGAGGAAGGTGGACAAGGACTTGTTAATCTGCAGAGTAGGACTGCAGCTTTTCGTCTGCAGTTTATTCAGAGGCTGCTAGCAGAGTCCCCTGATTCTTATTGGAAGAAAGTTGCTTGTTTTATTCTACAAACTTTGGGGGGTCTACAGATGGACAGATCTCTCTTCCTTCTGAACTCTCTCCAAGTTAGACATGTCTGCTTTACCAGTATTTTATCGTAATCTTTTTAAAGTTTGGAACCTTTTTAATTTTCAGAGGACACAATGTTTTAATTCTCTTTATTGGCTTTTAAAAAGAGCCAGTTGTGTATGGAGGCCGTCTGGACATTTCAGCCACGGACTGTTTTTTTCCAGTCTTAAGTAAAAATCTCTGCACTGCAAAGATCACCACCCTGGGCCAATTGCTGGATGTAACAGGACCTACTTTTTCAAATACAGAGGAGGTTTCCTCTGTTTTAAAGATAACCTCCACCCGTGTTGTTACTCAGCTCTTGATGAAATGGCAGTCAATGCTTACGGAGGAAGAGAGACAATTATTGTTGGACTATTTTGCAGGGGTGAAAACTCCTGATAGTAAAGACTGTTTTCCAACTTTGATGATGTCTCCTAAGCTTGGTGATTGTAACAGTGTGTTTTTAAAAACAGTTTTAAAACTCTGCCTTTTAATTTCTTTTTAGTCACTGGAAAACTATTTTATAAAATGTGTGTGCTGGTTTTTAACAAGAAGGTTTTAGGGACAAAGGTTGATACACCATGGCGTTCATATTTTAATCTAAATGAAGACATTAAGCCAGAATGGAGGGTCTTGTATAAGCCACCAATAGCTAAGAGAGTAGGGGATATACAGTGGAGAGTTCTTCATGGAGCTATTGCTGTCAATGCTTTTGTTTCTGTCTTAAACCCTGACATCAGTGCCGATTGTCCTTTTTGTTTTAAAGAGAAACTGTATTTCATGCTTTTATGGAATGTTCTAGATTAGGTTCTCTCTTTAATATTTTAAGAAGTCTTTTTAATTGTTTTAATGTTTTATTTTCTGTTGAAACTTTTATTTTGGGGGTTAAGTACAAGAAGAGTAAAAGTCTTGATTGCCAGTTGCTGAATTTTATTGTGGGTCAAGCCAAACTTGCTGTGTATACAAGTAGAAAAAACAAGATTGAACAAAGCCCGGTCAAGATGTCACTGTGTTATTTGCAGCTTTACTTAAATCCAGAGTTTTAATTGATTTTAATTTCTATAAATCTATGAATGACCTTCCCATGTTTGAACAAAAATGGTGCAACTATGGTGCTTTGTGTTTCATCTTAGAAGGAGAATTGTTTTTCACACAGTTGTTGTAATTTTTCAATGGTTATGTCTGTGTCTATATGGGTTATTTTATATATATATATTTTGTTTTTCATTTTGTTTTTTTATAATATGATATACGTGAAAAGAGATGAACATGTTTTTGTTACATGTAATAAATGAGTTTTTAAATTCAAAAATTCTCTCTCTCTCTCTCTGTCTCTGTCTCTCTCTCTCTCTCTCTCTCTCTCTCTCTCTCTCTCTGTCTCTCTCTCTGTCTCTCTCTCTCTCTCTCTCTCTCTCTCTCTCTCTCTCTCTCTCTCTCTCTCTCTCTCTCTCTCTCTCTCTCTCTCTCTCTCTCTCTCTCTCTCTCTCTCTCTCTCTCTGTCTCTCTCTCTCTCTGTCTGTCTCTCTCTCTCTCTGTCTCTCTCTCTGTCTCTCTCTCTCTCTCTCTCTGTCTCTCTCTCTGTCTCTCTCTCTCTCTCTCTCTCTCTCTCTCTCTCTCTCTCTGTCTCTCTCTCTCTCTCTCTCTCTCTCTCTCTCTCTCTCTCTCTCTCTCTGTCTCTCTCTCTCTCTCTGTCTCTCTCTCTGTCTCTCTCTCTCTCTCTCTCTCTCTCTCTCTCTCTCTGTCTCTCTCTCTCTCTCTCTGTCTCTCTCTCTCTCTCTGTCTGTCTCTCTCTCTCTCTGTCTCTCTCTCTGTCTCTCTCTGTCTCTCTCTCTCTCTCTCTCTCTCTCTCTCTCTCTCTCTCTCTCTCTCTCTCTCTCTCTCTCTCTCTCTCTCTCTCTCTCTCTCTCTCTCTCTCTCTCTCTGTCTCTCTCTCTCTCTCCTCTCTCTCTCTCTCTCTCTCTCTCTCTCTCTCTCTGAAGGGGTGAAGGCGAGGTCACATGCACAGGCCGAGTGTATTAACCTTCCAGATAACGCCCGACCGACTACCTGCTGGGCGTCCCGACCTCACGGGTGAGCTGATGCGCATGTGCATAAGCAGCGTGGGCAACGGAGACATAGACACGCCCTTCCAGCTCAGCGGCTTCCTGCGGGGAAATCACGGCGGCTTCTCCTACGTCGGGAACACGGGGCCCTACGAGGTGTCCAAGAAACTGCACACGCTGCGGCAGAGCCTGGGGAAGGTGGAGGACGCGTGCTACACCCTGCGCGTGCGCGGATCCGAGATTCCCAAACACATGCTGGCCGATGTGTTCGCCAGCAGGGCGGCGGCGCACCTGGACCCGGAGGAGCCCATGGTGTGAGACAGCGCTCCTTCCTTCCTGCGTATGTCGGACTTTGCTATCTGGGCATATCATTATTTTTTTGGGTTTAAGGACTCTTCGTTTCAATGGTTGCATGTTGTTAACGCGTCTAGTTCTTTAGTTTTGAGCTGGTGCATTTCATACGCATTGCTAAATGGTTAACTGATCTCGTTCCTTCTAATCTTCCTGAAAGTTATAAACGTGTTTACCATTGTTTTGAAATCAAACAGCCTCAGAGCTGTCAATAAAACTCTTTTTTGGTACAAAGCGGCTCCATCTCAGCAGATCACTTTAGGAGACCACCATATTATAGGAGAGACTCATGTATTTCTTAAACACCCCATTTAATTGATTTTACCCAGCTGTACTCATTTTGTCGTATTCATTTATTTTTAATCAAGAATAAAGTTTTTCCAGAGATGGTAATGACAATGAGGATGTAGAAAGGTCTGTAATTGATTTTCAATTGGAAGTAAAACAAACTATATATATATATATATATATATATATATATATATATATATATATATATATATATAATATTCACACACACACACACACACACGATCGCGCAGTTGTACAATACTGACACATAGTGACTCATTCAAGTCAATGCAAGCGTTCACTTCTTGAAGGAGTAGTTTTGTCGTCCACTCACCCTTTTTCTTTCTTATGCTCAACACAAAACTAATTTTAAAGAATGCTGGTAATTATTCCCACGCTTGACGGCGCATGCTTCAAAATATCATCTGTGCTCAACACAAGAAAGAAACTCATTGGTGTTTGGAGCATCAGGAGGGTGAGAAAATGACTTCTAAAGAGTGATCATGCAGGTAAATATGACAAATGTGTTCAGGTCTCAGGCCAGGATGATGTTTGAGCTGGAATATAGACGATATAAATATAAAAGCGTTGTCGTTTTATAGTTTTGATGACTTCCCTATTAATATAAAATGTCAAAGCGAGTGGAGTGTTGAAGAAAAATAGACCCTGACTTCATAATCTCTTTCAAGCTGTAACCTGTAATCACTTACACTGACTACAGAAGAACTGTTCTCACTGGCTCCTAAAGTCACGAGATCAGAAGTTAATTTGATTTAGCTGCTTCACTAAGACGCTTTGATTCTGACGCTCCGGGCAGTTGAGCTCAATTAAACCATTATGAGTCCCCACACAATGAGACTTTCCACCAGTATAGAGCACAACACAAAGAGCGTCTCTGTGTCTGCTGCTCCCTGGGACTAAATGAGCGAAAGACACACAGCGGGAACACATTCAGCCGGTGACTGCGGTGGCGAACGGATCAGATGCGTGATTATTGAAGACGGTTTATTATTCCAGTTGATACTTCACAATAACAGAATGAAAATCATCCACTGAATTAAGATTAAGAAGCACTGTGCAGCAGCCGGACCTTCACCTGAGATGCAAAATGTTCAAATGTTCTCATAACGTTTGCAAAATAATAAATGGATGATTCGAATATTGCGCAATAACGTTTTTGCAACGTAAAAGGAACGTTAGCAAAGCATTCTTTGTTAGCTGTTTTGTTTACTGTTGTCGCTGTATATTGTTGAATATGTAGAGCGTGGAGTTTACATATAATCTCAAATGTAATATATTGCGCCGTTACAGTTAACCAACCAGCAGGTTTTTCTGAAATCGGTTTACAGTCATCATCGCCTCTAGGCTTGAGTATCTGTATCGGTGAGCCTCGATTGCTGCAGGATGTGTCGTTATACTTTTCTTAATCACGCTGAAAAAAAATTAACTACGTTTTTTAAGATAGGTAGTTGCAAATAAAAATCAGGATGGATCGGGCCTGCGTAAAAAGAAACAAAAAAAAAAACATTTTAGTGATTTTGTTTAAATGTTGTTAAAGCAAATTGATTGCAACAGCTTACCTTAAAAATAGTGTATAGTGTATTTTTTTAAAACGGTAAAATAGAGTATTTCAGCTGAATTAAGTTCACACATTTCGGTTTAATATTTTTAGCTTAATAATTTCAAAACTGACAAGCGTGAAATTGTGTATATATATATATGTATATGTATATATGTATATGTATTTATATATGTATATATGTATATGTATGTATATATATATATATATATATATATATATATATATATATATGTGTGTGTATATGTATATATATATATATATATATACATGTATTTTTTTCATATATGTATTTATATATATATATATATACATATATACACACAATATATACATATATACACACAATATATATATATATATATATATATATATATATATATATATATATTTTTTTTTTATTTATTTATTTTTTGCATATATATATATATATATATATATATATATATATATATTATTATATTTTTATTATATATATATATATATATATATATATATATATATATATATATATATATATATATATATATATATATATATATATATATATCTTTGCAATAAATGGCCCTCATTTTGTCACGGCTCATGATAAGCCCGTCCGGTAGATGAAGCTCGCGGAGATTCGTTCACTTTCTTGTGAATCATTTGAATCAGAGTCAAATTCAGCACACGTCACACGAACTCGTTCACGGCGCGTAACGGGACAAAGTGCGGCAGCGATCCGGCTCCCGTCGGCTTTCTGACAACCCTCATTTTTTTTTCATATTCTCCCAGAAGACAACGGAAATAAAAGCAAATAGCCGATAAATATTCTCCCGAATCAAACGGGCGAGCGCGAGCGCTCTTCAGGTTTTCCGCCGCCGTTTTCCTCTCACAGGAAACTCGCCCTTCACGGCGCAGAGTCGTTGTTTTTTTTTTCGTGGATCCGTTTTATTCAATCGCCGATTGAGATTACACGTCTGACGACCCAGCTCTCCACGGACTGTTAAGTGGAAAGCGTAAACAAACCGTTCGCGTTTCTGAGGGAAAGTGAACGGCGCGCGCGCGCCCGCCGGAAGGATGGCACGCGCGGCGTTTTGCGCCTAACCGACCGAGACCGACGTTAGTCCGTGGATTTACCGGCTTTAAACCGCCACGATGTTCGCAGGAATGATCAGGGTGGAGAACAACTCAAAAACGCACAAAAGCGACACCGCGTGTCACCGGTGTGCTGCGAGGACAGGTAAGAAAATACCTTATTTCCTCCTGAAGATATATTTTAGTGCTGTCGTAAATTAAACGCTATCAATAGCGCTGTGTTCCGTTCGACACGATAAGCGTTGTTTATCGTTAAAGTTGCTTATTTTTACGAGCACCGTGGTGTTCCTCGGGTGGCGTTGCGTGAAAACAGTTTATTAAAAGTTCATTAGAGTAAGAAAAAGACCTTTTCCGTCGCTCTGCCTATTATGTGTGAAATGCACCTGCAATTTCTGAATCACCTACACTTTATATTTAGTGTGCATACGCTACGCCAAAAAGTGATGTTTGTACCCTAATAAACCGAGGCACTAAAATGCAGGCCTGTTAAAGGTACCATGATGTGACTGTGTTATACTGCAAATGAAGATGTAGCTAAGTATGGTCTCTGTATTCTTTACAGTAGCATGTGAACACCACGGTAGTCACCATTGTGTGCATCAGTGGTAATGTTACCTTGGTTTTATTCACATTTTGCCCTTTGATTAATCAAAATACCACGCTGATAGCATCTGAAACCATCACTCTGCCTCCACAGGATGGTTTAATGCGATGCTTAAACTCTCCTGTTTTGATTTCTAATGTGCAACACGATCTTTGGGAACGCAGTGCCTTCTTTTATCCCTTTCTCTGCGATCCCTTCCCACATCAAAGCTCGGCGAACAGTGTCAGAGCACAGGAGGCCGAGCATCTGGTGGTTTAGCGGTCTAATTATTTTTAGAGCGTCCATCAGAAGGCCCGGATAGGCTTTCACTGGATCTGAAGAAGCCTTCCAGTCAAAACAGCCCTTTGCGGTTCACATAATTCGGGCGTAATATTGTTGGTGGCCACTTGCAAGTTGAGCAAGCATGGAGATTGAGTCCGAAAACCTGCCCTGTCACGATCTGGGATGCTTACAGGACAGCCTTATAGCGTTTATTAGCCGTGTTGCTATGCCCCAATGTCGGCCTGGCGGAGATTAGGGACGGTGGCAGAAATCGGTAGAAGCCACTTGGATGCAATCTGTCAAAGTCGGGTATTAAGGCGTGTCTGTTTTTGAGGCGCAACTCAAGAAATGAAAATACGATCGTTGTTTATTCGCTCACCCTCACCTTGCTACAACCCTGTGTGTCTTACTTTCTTGTGAAATGCAAAATGAGATATTTATCTGAAGTGTTGGGTATTTATCGCATTCTGGAGGCAAAAAAAAGGTGTAATTCTTGCTAAAAAGAAGGTAGTTTGGTATCATTTATGTCGAACATATACGGGTTTGGAAGAACATGAGGATTTTGGGAGAACTGTTTCTTTAAATATTATTATTGTTGTTCTGATTCATTTTACTATTACAGTTTTATGGTTCTTGTTCTCTTTTACCGTCAGATTTGTTGATGTTCAAAGCTATTTATGTTCAAACAGTTTCCTTAGTTCACATTGTTTGCTGTGTGTGTGTGTGTGTGTGCGTGTGTGTGTGTGTGTGTGTGAAGCATTTTCAGATGGTTTGTGTCTCTCTTTGAGTGAACAGGAAGTGCGTCGAGACTTTTGCCAGAACTTCAGCAGAAGTGCAGCTGCTAAATTTAATTGCTGCACAGAGGGCATCTTTTGTCAGAGTCCTTAACAAAAAAAAAAGAGCAGAAAATTAGTTGTGTTCAGTTCAATGCAAAATGGATTATTGGCGTGACCGCAAAGATACGATATTGCCAAAGCTTGAAATATGTGTAGAAATATTACAATAATTTACGGGAAGGTCAATAAAATAAAATAAATACGTGCTTGTAACAAATTGAAACTTCAATTTAACTGTGTAAGAAATATGAAGGTGTGAACATTTCCAGGGTGTTTAATACATAAAGACTGAGGGTCACTGTAGAGGACAGGAAGAGACACACTGAGACATAATACACTCATTCACCTGCTGTCTATTCATTCTGTCTATCTGTCTGTTCTCGTTCTGTCTGTCTATCTGTCTGTTGTTCTCTTGTTCTATCTATCTGTCAGTCATTCTATCTGTCTATCTGTCTGTCAGTCAGTCAGTCATTTTATCTATATCATCTGTCTATTTGTCTATCTAACTGTTTTCTGTCCGTCTGTCATTCTGTCTATCTTTTCGTTTTATCTGTCAAGTGTTGTCCATCCATCTATCCATCTATCCATCTATCCATCTATCTATCTATCTATCTATCTATCTATCTATCTATCTATCTATCTATCTATCTATCTATCTATCTATCTATCTATCTATCTAACTGTCTGTCATTCTATCTATCTATCTATCTATCTATCTATCTATCTATCTATCTAACTGTCTGTCATTCTATCTATCTATCTATCTATCTATCTATCCTATCTATCTATCTATCTATCTATCTATCTATCTATCTATCTATCTATCTATCTATCTATCTAACTGTCATTCTATCTATATCTATATCTATCTGTCTATCTGTTTTCTGTCCGCCTGTCATTCTGTCTATCTTTCATTTTATCTGTCAGTGTTATCCATCTATCTATCTATCTCTGTCTCTCTGTCTTTGTCTATCTTTCTATCCGCTTCTATCTGTCTGTCATTATATTGTTCTGTGTGTCACGTTTTATCTTCTCTGTCGTTCCGTCTATCATTCAATCATTCTATCTATAGTTGTTTTAGTTGCTTCATTTCATGTCTTTAGTTATTTTCAGTTCAGCTCATTTTGTTAGTACCATTTCGTTAAACAGGAACAATTTAGTTCTTTTTAAAAATTTGCTCTTTTATCCAATGCAGCTTACAATTGAAATTCACATTTTTGTGTTTTTTTTTTCTAAATGGTTAAACTTTTTATTTCAGTTAGCAGTTTGCACGCAGATGTTTTGGCTGTAGTTGACAGTAAGAACTGTTGTGGGCACACAGAAAGCTGAGCTCGGTCTCACCGTCCCACTCGACTCTCTGTGTGTTAAAAAGGAAGAAGCAAAAAGACTTGCAGAAAATGACCATCGAGCTCTCACTTCCTCAAACGCTGCTCTCACTGTACATGCATGCGTAAGTGTGAGTGAATCAGCTCAAACGGATTGGCGCTTCTCCTCAAACGTCCCCTTTTTCCTCTCCGTGATCTTCTCGGTATAACGTCGTGCGCGTGAAACGCGCTCACGAGCAGCCAATGGGAGGCCGGCGTAAAGCAGAAGCGTGTTTGAAGAGGGCCTCTCTAATCGACTTCGATAAATGCAACATGTTTTTCTCCCTGGAAAAAATGCTGGCTTTTCGACACACAATATTGACCGAGAGCTTGTGAGTGTTTCTGGGTGAGTGGTTAAACTGTTTTGTCGGTAATTAAGCGGCTTTTTGCTAAGTCAAACATCTACTACTCTTGCACGCTTGCTTGGTGTTTTTAAGGATGTGATTAAACCTCTTTGCGCTTTTTGAGTTCTCAAGTTATGCGTGTGTTGTTGAGAAAAGTGGATGAAAAATACCACATATGCACAATGCACAACTCAAGAAATTGAGTTCAGCTGACAAATTGAACAAATTTTTGCACAAAACACTGTATAAAAAATAAATAAATAAATAACAATTTGAAAAGGCAAACCAGGTTTAGTTTATACAGAAAGTAAAAAGTGTATATTGAATATTAGCACTATTGTCTTCTTCATATGCTTTATATAAAATACAATTTGTTTCCTAATTGATTCATTTTACAACATTAAAATTCATTGCACACTGGGTTCGAAAAAATCCTTTTCGCACTTTAAAAATGACGCGACAACCTCATGTTCGTGTCGCTTTTACCACGATGCCTCGAAAATTCATTTAAAAAAATTGCATCAGATATTGCATTTTTAGATATGATACTGCGTTTTAGACTCAAAAAAATCCTTAGGAAAGGATGACAAAAACCAGAAACATTTAATAAAATCACTGAAGAAATTCAAATAGTGAATAATGACAGAATTTAAATTTTGGGTGAACTATAATGCGGTTGCTTTGAAAGACGTCTGCATTGTATGAAGTGCTAAAAGTAAATGCAACTGAATGTGGATTGCTTTCACTTAACAACAACCTAGCAACCATTTTAGATCACCCCTAGCGACCGCATGCTTTTGCATGAGCACACGCCTCATATATGAGTTGTTTTGCATAGACCCTTGTATAAAACAAACCACTCAGATGTTTCTGTATATAGGCTACTTCATTTTTGTTTTTTTTGAAAGTGGGTTTCATCTGTTCTTTTTAGGAATCATGCTAAAGCATGTGTCTTTACAGAGCGTTTCCTTCCCTTATCACCGACTGAGGATCTAAGGCTGAACCAGAGACAGTGTCTGTGACAGATGGAGAAATGATGCCGTGTCTCAGTTGTGGTTGTAACAGGAGTTCAGGTTTATAGACTCGTTCAAAGATGATCATCCTGCTGTTGTTTTCAGGGCATTCTTCAAAATATCCTCTGTTCCACAGATGGAAAAAATAAGCAAAAGTTGTTTTGTTTAGGTGAAGTACAGGGTTTTCCAAAGTGGGAACTTCAAGGTGTTTGAGATGACCAAAAGCTAATGACTGACTGATTTAATTTATATAAATAAAAGCGACTTGAAAGGTGACTTAAGGTGGATGGAAAGTTAATAACAAACAAATAAATAAACTATTTATCGTATAAAGTGCCAGTATATAAATAAAGTGACTTGAAATATATACTTAAAGATAGTGAATGAAAAGCTAATAATTACTTAAACTCCTAAAAAATGGGAAACAATCAGTATTGTGTACAAAGTGTGACTTAAAATATAGCTAAAGCAAATTAAATCGTAAAAATATAAACTCTATTGTACAAAGCTAGATATAAATAAATTAATAAGTTAATGAAAATATATATTTTTAAATAAAAGCAATCGAAATGTTAATTAAAACACACGTTTTCTCATTATTTAGTCATAATTACTAATTTAACGCTATGCTGATGTAAGCGGTTGAGCTGAGCTCGAAATATGACGTTAAACTTTTACAGTGTTGCTGAATTGAATTGAATCAGTGTTGAACTGAATTGAGCTGAAAAATGGCGCTGGCGCTAACGCGTAATTACAGCTGAAATTAATTTTGCAGCATTAACACTGATTCTTTTCTTTTTCAGTAA
>NC_056711.1:19924715-19949773 GCF_018831695.1 Puntigrus tetrazona | reverse complement strand
TGAAAGCAAACAGTAGAAACATAAAGCAAACGATTCATCCAACGCTTGTATCTTTATACACTTTTCGCTGAGCCAATTTCATTTCACCGCTAATAGCAATGATGTGACCTAAGATCATGCATTCTGAATTATGCAGGGAATAATCGGCCACTGAATCACGGGAAATATCCGATAAACGCATGTCGGAATACGCAGTGTCGTGAAGCCGCAAAGGAGGTTAAAGCGCAACGCTAAAGATGCAATAAGGGAAAGCCAACAGGCGCCGCCATGAGCGTCAACTTTGACCCACTTTTTGAAGGTTTTCGTTGTTTTCGGTTTAGAGTGACGTCGTTTGTAAGTCTAACCTAAAAACCCATCATATTTTCTTAAAAATCAAAATTTAGATACTTTTAGACGCTGCTTGATTTTTAATCTTAACCCGGACTAACGGCGCTTCTAGCGTCTGTCTCTGCTCATCAACGCTTTCTTTAATTAAAAGTAGAACCGTTTTTGCCTTTCATCACAATAGCCTGAATCTTCTGACCAGTCTTACTAACTAAATTCAGGTCTTATCTAATCTTATTTCTAAAATTAAAATGGCATGAAAAAAAACAAAGCATATGCATTGCCATCAGATAACAATATTTTAATTTTTTATTTTGCAATTTATTTGAATAGTTGCATGTACTAAATAAATGATGCATGAAAAAACGCTATTGTTTAAGGTGGTTGGTATTTTCTGACCTCGTTCTCATTTGAGCTGATCTCTGCGTATCAGATCTTTGTTTTACAGTACGCTGAAAGGCTCTCACTTCCCCGCGAAACTGAAAAGCACGCCTTCGCGAATTCCGCTTTGACATTGATTTTCTTCTTTGGCTTTCAGACATCTCTCTGGCCGGACGATGAAAATCAATAGAGGCGCCTGAAGCTGCTTTCGCAGCAGGTTGGTCGTGTTTCAGAGCAGGTGTCGTAAAGAATACGTCAAATAATTCAGATGATTATGATTCGAAGCACTATCGGGAGGCGGTTAAATATTAATGCTGCCAGTGATTGTTGATTCTCCTGGCGAGTGCTGGAAATACATAATGTTGAGGTTTTAATCTGGCATAAACTGCATGGTGATTCTGCTGAGGAAAATAAATAGTTCATAGTAATAAAATGCAATTAATCATAATCTGTGTACATCTGTGTGTGTGTGTGTGTGTGTGTGTAAAGGAAGGTCAAATAAACTATGCATACAAAGTATATTTTGAAATGTGTTTATATATATATATATATATATATATATGTATATATATAATGTGATATAATTAGATTTATAGATATATTTAATGTATAAATGAACTCAAAAAAGCATTTTTAACATTTGAAATATATACAATATGTGTTTTTGCATTTTTATATATAGATAATTTAACATAAACCTTTTTGTATTTGATACAGCACTAATATATATATATATATATATATATATATATATATATACCTTTAATTTTGATGAATTAAGCCAATGAGAACTGTGTGTGTGTGTTTGTGTGTATGTGTGTGTGTGTGTGTATGCAAAGCTGTGTATGTATGTGTGTGCGCGTGCTTGCGTGTATGTATGTGTGTGTGTGTGTGTGCGCGTGTGTGCGTGTGTTTAGGCGCGTGTGTGTGTGTGCGTGGCGTGTGTGTGCGCGTGGCAGGCGTATACTTGTGTGTGTGTGTGTGTGCGTATGCATGGCCTGTGTGTGTGTGTGTGTGTGTGTGTGTATGTGGTGTGTGTGTGTGTGTGTGTGTGCATGCATCTGCAAAAACAAAAGATAGAGTTTTAAGCCTCCTAAACCTCTCTCTGATGTCCCATCATTTGGGGTTTCCACTCAAAGAGGTTTGATAAAACGCTGTTACGCAACCGATGTGGGTAGGCTCCTTGTGGAATATAAGAACAAGCCAGAAGTGACTCAGAGAAATGACTGTACATTAAGCGCACTCCTCCATAGGGACAGATATATTTAGCTCATTCACACGCGGGAGCTCGGAAACCGATGGGCATAACCTGCTTCCCACGCCGTCACACAAAGGGCTGCTGTTACGCAATGGAAATGAAGAAAAATATAAACACACAAAAGTAGACGCCGATCAGCGTAACTAGATGGATGGGTAAAACTTCCCAGACAAGCAAGCATGATTTTTTTACCGCATAGCTTACTTTATAAGGCACCACCCTGACTCCTGTGAACAGTAAGGCAGTGACTACTACTGATAAGATATTACAGCCACCATCCATCTCGCTGTCTGGTTGTCTTCAATGCCTGCGCCGTCATTTAAAAATCCAACAATCCAGTAATCTGAAGCTCCATGTGCATGGAACTAATGTGTTTATTGGGTTTCTGTGCAATGCAGTCTAATCCAAAAATCTGCCTGGAAAGCTGACAAATGTTTCATAATGAAGGAAATGAGGTCATGTGGAATTGGGTAGAGACTGGTTTGCTCAGGTCCAGCGGCGACCTTCGCCGGCGGCGTCAGGCATTACAGCAGCGTTTGAGCTTTGCGTACTAGTTCAACATTTCAGCACGTACTTAAAAAAACGTATTTGGGTGCAATATCATTTTTACATCATCTAGAAACACTTTTCTAATACACTATTGATTAAATTATTTAAAAACATATTTTTCACCTTGCCGCTTTCGCTTTTTGTTGCTTTAAAATAAACTAGTGCTGTATTTTTAAACGTTAATTACGTTTATAATATTAGTTTTAATTTATACGTTTTTTGTTTTTAATTTTTAAGTTTTTAATGTATATTTTTTTATAATTTGTGCAGTACTGTATATATTTATTTTGTATCTTTAAATGCACCCACACATACGGTATATATTTAAAAATATTTAATATATATATATATATATATATATATATATATATATATATATATATATATATATATTTGTCCACACTACAATAATTTAAAACTCATTCAGCCAGTTGCCACGCAACATTTCCACTGTTTATTTAGTTTAACTTGGAGGTGCTATACACTTACCAAACGCAACAATAATTTCCAAAACTTTAGATTTAAAACGCAAATGGGAAATTTAACGAATCTTTAAAATATTAATACAAATATATAATATTAAGATACTAAAATAAGACTCATAAATGTGTAAATCATGGTGCATTATCTCATTTATAGCTTTATTGCATTAATCGAGGACAAAATCTCAACTTGAATGCAACCTCACAAATACTAAATGATTAAAAATTTTTTGAAAATTAACTTATTTTTTTTCCTGTTAAGTACAAAACAGACTCGGTAATGATGTCAGAAACCATAGATATGCATAAGCAGGTGCTTTATAAGCAGGTTCAGGAACACTGTGTGTCTGCAACACTAGTAATATTAATATCTATATCTCCAATAGACTGATTTTACGCGAACTAACCTAATACAAGAAGACAAAGCCGTAACATGACACAACCTAGTAATAAATCAAAACACGCGCAAGCTGTGTTTTATGCTCAGAAATCCGCTTACAGTTTCCTAATTGCATTGCATTGCACATTTTAAGTATACTTTTGATTGCATTTAGATCTAATTCCCACCATCACACTGATTATGAACGGGTCACCGTGACGCATCGGTATAAAAGTGCAGTTGAACTCTATTTAAAAATGATTTTGAAGGGAAAATGTTTTTTAGGGTTACCTCGCAGTGAAATTATGCATATTATAATAGATTATAATATTATAATATTATAATAAAATATGGTTTAGGTGTGTTGCCTAAACGAGAATTAAATATTAAATAGTTTGTTTATGCTAGTGAAACACGCTCAGATCATCCTGGCCTTGATACGAGACCAGAGATGTAAGTATAGGGACGCTTTTAACTCAATAGAGATATGCAACAATGTAGATGTATGGTTTTGTTTATTAGCTTAGATTGAATATTGTAAAATGATCTATTGTTTCGCTAAATCCAAATCAGCATCAATTTACTGACGGTTTTCGTGAAGTCTAAAAACACCATTTTGCACGATTTGTTCTGGTGAAGCAGCTGATAAATGAATAGGTTTTAGGTGGATCAGACGATAAACTGAACGCTTTCTGAACATTTAGCACTTTTATCGCTTTCAGTGCACTGATTAAATAGCAAAAAGTACTTTTGGATGAAAATCAAATCAGCGAGAAAAGCATTTATTTAATCGCTCCAGTGGCATCCATTTAACAATTGGAATTAAATATATAATTTACACTCAAATAGGTTATTAATACTGAGGTGTAATTGCCGCTGATATTTTAAAACCCTGGTATTTTAAAATAGCACCACTGTGTAAAATATCATCCGGTCGAATATGACAATAAACATCTTTAAACGTCTTCAAACGATCGCTTGTGCGTGCATCAGGAAACCAGAGGGCTCATGTAAAATTGTAAAATTTCAGCCGGAGGAAGGTTTCTAAGAAAAACATTTAAAAAAATGAGGGCCCAGGTCCAAATGCAGGAACTCTTCCCGAGCCTAAAAGGTGTTTTTAAAACAAAACGACATATATATATATATATATATATATATATATATATATATATAATAAAACGACCAGATATTCAAGGTTATCTGGTAACTGTGGCTGAAGACGCTTTTGCTTTGTTATGGCTGCATGCATTCTTTTTCGTTGTTATTTTAGTTGTTGTGGGGGGTAACTAGTTATTTTAAGTTGAAACAACTTAATTGTTTTTTACAGTGCGGTAGGCATTTTTTCCTACTATGTATGTGCCTTTCTTTCCTCCTTTCTTACAAAGCTGCTGAAGTCTGGATTGATGGTAACTGGATTAATCTGCTCAGATGTCTCGTTTGGCTCCACCCGGCGTGCTTCTCCAAAAGACGTGATTTTGGAGATCCCTTAGGACGCGTTATAGCTGCATGTTTACCATCAGAAGCATGAAGCAACGGCTGTTAAGAGTAGATTTTGTGCATCATTATGGCGCCCAGCAACATGCTTCCTGTTTCCGAACCCGGAAGTCAAATGCTTGAGATGCTTCAGGTTCCAGTACGTTGAGACTGATGTACACTCGCCCGTCACATTGTCCACATTTTTAGAGTAAGTCACACCCCTGCTTCCTCGAACATGGCATATAAAAGCGGTACGGTATAAACTGGGCCCAGTGCGGAGAAAATGGCAAAAGCCAGAATTTCGGTGGCTGAGGACCAGTTCGTCTGCTCGGTTTGTCTGGATCTCTCGTGGATCCGTGACCATTCCCGTGGACACAGTTACTGCATGAACTGTATTGCAAGCCACTGGAACGAGCAGGATCGGACGGGAGCTACAGCTGTCCTCAGTGCCGAGGGGCCTTCACGCCGCGAGACCCGCTTTAGGCAAGAACGTGATGATCGCCGAAATGGTGGAGAAACTGAAGAAGAGCGAAGCCGATGCCGGAGGCGGTGATGTGAAGTATGCGACATCTGCACTCGGCGGAAAGACAAGGCGGCCAAGTTCTGTCTGGTGTGTCTGAACCTTACTGTGCCGCCATTTGGGCGCCATGAGGAGCTCCACTGGAAAGCGACACAAAGCGATCGATGCCAGCGGATCGACTGAAGCAGATGACTGCCCTAAACACGATAAGATTCTGAGGTTTTCTGTCGCGACCGACAAGAAATGTATCTGCATTCTTTGTGTGATGGACTTAACACAGGAACCACGAGACCGTGATCAGCCGCTGAAGAGAGGACTAAGGTGCAGGTATGAGGTTTCATTGAAACTAAGCTGTAATTGCGATCGATTAAACGATTTTCAAAGCTCGCTTAGAATGTCGGTAACCAAAAAAGTTGATGCGCTGTAAAAATAGTTGTTTCAACTTAAAAATAACACGTTATCGCGATCGCTTTGTCATCACCTAGAAATACATTTAGCACTTTTACCGCTTCAATGCACTGATTAAATAGCAAAAGTATCTTTTGGATGAAAATGACGTTTTGAGAGTAGATGGTAAAGCACTTGCTGTGATCGCTTTCAACGCTTGATTCCCGCTTGGCTGAACTTTTTTCCTCCCTTTTCAAATCACATGAGAAAAGCTTTAAAAATGTAAAAATTTAACTGGTCCAGTGTCATAAAGTGGCATCTATTTAACAATTTAAATTAAATATACACTATATATATATATTATACATTTACACTAAATAGGTTATTATTGCATGCTACAATACTGAGGTGTAAATTGTCATTATTTTATGATAAGTGATATAAATAATCAGAAAACCCTGCTATTTTAACAGAATATATGTTGTTTTTGCTTAGTGTAAATAGCATCTAATGGAATATGACAAGTAACATCTTGTATTTAAACATTTGTTATGGCTGCATGCATTTTTTCGTTGTTGTTTTAGTTGTTGTGGGGTAACTAGTTATTTTAAGTTGAAACAACTTAATTGTTTTTACAGTGCGGTAGGCATTTTTTTCCTACTATGTATGTGTCCTTTCTTTCTTTCTTTCCTTCTTCTTTCTTTCTTTCTTTTCTTTTTTCTGTTGCTCAAAAACGAATTATCAGCGCACATAAAGCAAGCCAAAGTTGATGCTTCAAAAATTCAGATTTGACCGCTTCAGTTTTTTGGGGGAGTGACTTGTAGAGGTGAGGTTTATAGTACTGTGGGATATAGTCAGATATTTTTCACTTCCTGGATCCCTGATATGAGGAAATATCTGCCAAATTTCTGAGGGCCTTTACTGAAACTAAATGGCATCCTGGCTACATATTGCTCGGAGGGAAGAGGGGAAATCATCCGGTCATACGCTTTCGATTATAAAACGTTGTGGGGAAACATTGTTTTAAAAGTTTTCTCGTGATTAAACATGATCATAAAGGTTGTAATAAACAACATTCGACTAATAACTTTATTTTCACGCATTAATTATAAAACACCTAAAATATTAAAATATTTAAAAATTCATTTTAATATTCTAAGCATGCTAACAAATATATTTCCAAGAAGGTTCAAGTATGTATGGGCATATATTGTATAAGGTAATAAGGTAAGAAGAAAACGTTACGTTTAATTTTAAAAACCGATTTGCACCGATAGTTTATTAAGTTGTCATTACTTAAATGGAATGTTAAAATAACTTAATTTTTAATTATGTATTTTTTACATAAGATTAAGAAATATTAGAGCATATTACCTTAAATTTACTAGATATTTATTAATAAATAACTTTTGACGTAATTAATTTTACTTTACGTAGCTAATTACCAATGCAATTGATTTGATTTTTTTTAAGTTAGCTGAACTAATCAGAATTTACAGTGATACTTCTTAAAAATATTAAAATTACATTCTATTCATTCTCAGTGTTCTGTTTCTGTTATGTCACACACGCTTTGTGGTCATTTATTTATCTCGCAGGGTCATTTGAGGGCGGATGCAGAGAACGATCCAGCAGAGAATCCAGAAGAAAGAGATGCAGCGCCAGGAACTGAGAGACGCCTGTGTGGAGTCTCAGAAGGTGCGCGTAGAGAAGGACAACAAACCGTTGACCGTTAAAAAGACGTTTGAGACTCTTTTATCTGCTTGATTGTGCGATGCGCGCCCTGATAGAGATCCGCGCACAGGCAGCGGTGGAGGACAGTGAGAAGATCTTTCTGATCTCGCTCTCGTCGATTGAGAGAAGCCGCTCTGAGGTGACGAGCTGATCAGAGATTTCAGGAGCGAGCTTCAGTGAGTCGCAGCCCAAGAACGACTGGAGCAACTGAAGCAGGAGATCGCGGAGCTGGGAGGAGGAACAAGGCCGGGCGGAGCAGCTTACAGACACGGACAACCACGTGCATTTGCTCCAGGTAACAGAATCGACCGGCTCAGGACAGTCATCCGTTATATGCAAAAGTTCTGTGATTATTGTCTTTATCTGTTGTTTTTCCGTGTAGAATTTCCAGTCCTCGCTCTCTCCTTATCCTCAAAATTACCCAGAATCATCATCGGGTTCCGTCCTCTCTTCGATGAAGTTGTGAAAATCTGTCTCTAAAATCAGAGACCAACTAAATCAATACTGCAGAGGGGTGATCAACAACATATCCGGCGCAGGTAAATGACCAAGCATTCATCTATTCATTCGGTATTAAAGGATCGTATGAGTTTTTCTCTCAACGTGATTGATACGCACTTTTGGTTTTCCTAGTGAAACACATTCAGATCGCCCTCGCCCCGATTTTGAGACCAGAGACGCAATACCTGGGATGTAAGTTGAACTTTGAAATCCCGCGGAATATCTGAAAACTCTTATATATGGCGTGATCGCAAAAACCTCATTATCTTCTAAATAATGAAAGATTGTCCCAATTGTATTTTTTTAGATTTCCATCAATTCACTTTGGATCCGAACACAACTAATAAAAACATCGGTCTCTCTGATAAGAGCAGGACGACATCGCACGCTTATGACCAGCCGTATCCTGATCATCCAGACAGATTTGATTCTGTAGTTCAGGTGTTGTGTAGAGAGAGTGTCTGGACGCTGTTATTGGGAGCTTGACTGCAATCAGGTTGAACGCTTTAAGATATCGTGTCTTATAAGAGCATCGGTAGGAAGGGACATGGTAACGAAAGTGTAAGTTTGGACGAATAACCAGTCCTGGATATTGTTGTGTTCACCACCCAAATACACATTCCTGCACAATAACACGAAGACTAAACTCACCGTAGCATCCAGCTCCTCTAGAATAGGAGTGTATGTGGATCACGCGCGTGGGATTCTGTCCTTCTACAGCGTCTCTCTGACACAATGACCTCATTCATAAAGTCTACACCACATTCACACAACCTCTCTATCCTGGTTTCTCGCTGGGAAGCAACGCAACGGTGAAGCTATGTAACGTCCAAAAATAAATGATACAGATATCTTTAGGTCTGTTTTTAAAGACAAAGGTAAATATTACAGCTTAGCTATTATTGCTGATTGTAGCTTGAATCCAAAACAATAATTCAATAATCGTTTTGTTTCATATTACACTTTTCTGTTGATATTTCATGTGGTGAAATAAAACTTGTTTATTTTTGCCCCATGTTAGCTTGTTGTAATTTTTATGATTAAAATATCTTCTTTATTACGTGGGTTTTATTCATTTGCGTTTTAGCGCATTCCTCTAAAACAGTGGCGGCGGTATTTAAAAATTTGAATGAGCAAGGCGTTACGCGAAGAAGCAAAAACCGTTACGAAATGGCTGAGGTGGAAGTAGTTTCATGGGTTTTCTGAGGTACTTTACTTCTAGACAAATATTAAGTAAAGGTAAATAAGTTTTGTGAGAACAATGCCGTTAAGTAAGTTATAAGTTAAAATATGTAATTAAAACCTACTGAAATTGATTCTTTTAATAGTTAGGAAGCGTTAGTCTACGTGTAAAAAGACAAACATGCTAATCATATGGCAGTTTTTTATACATATTCGTATGAACTGTTAAATATTTCAAAACTATCTGGGGTTTTTTACCATTGGATATGTTTTTATTTTGAATGCACGGTAAACTGTATGTGGCATTTAATTCAATGTAATATCTGAGAAAGATTCATTAAATGGTAATAAACATCGTTATCTTATCAGCAAAGATCAATATGATCGACCATTTGCGTATGACGGTTAGTAGGCTACATAATCAATTAATTAATTTCATTATGTATTTTAAATTGCGGGAATCTGGGATTGTATGACATAATTGCAAGTCTTAAAAAGCCTTACGTTTGAATTTAAAAATAAACGCATACCCCTTTTACTGTCGTGACTACAAAGTGGCGCAGTTGCTCAACTTTTTGTAGCTATTCCTCATCAAACCTAAATGGCTAAAACTCATTTCTCGCATATGCACAAATAAATATCAAACAAATATCACAGTTAGTGCAGGAGCATTGGAAGATAAGTTTAGTGCATCAGAAATATAATGCTTGCCGAAACCTGGATGCAGAAAAAGTATTGTAGAATAAATTTTTGTTTAATTAAATACCAGTAGGTCTTGCTTATAATACAGTCGTATGGTTGGTGTTTGATATGACTTAACTTTGACGGCACACGACAGAAATTGTAAGAGAAACAACGTCTTTTAAAGCAAACAGCCTTTATTTTTGTCGTAAATTAGACAATAACGCTCAACGCCGGACTGGCACTGACCTAGTGCACGTAAGAAAGTAAAGCTGTAGAATTGCAGACGGCATTCCCATGATGCATCTGCCAGCTCACAGTCCTGAATAAACATGCCATTACCTTGCCGGCATAAAATGTGCATTTCAGTATGAACAGACGATCTGATCAGAACTCAAGCAGTCTGGAGAAATAACGCGTGCATAGAGAACATACTATGCGGTTTGATCCACGGTAATACCAGGCCGAAATGCAGAAACTCGCCCCAGAAACGGCTAATTTTAAAGATTCTCGAGGCGCAGTGACTCCAGTCACGTGAGGCTTTAATGTGCATGTTATACCTTCTCTTTAAACCGAAAATAAACCAACAGAGTCATATTTAAAACGAGCTGGTTTTCTGGGAACTCTTTTCTTGCTTCATCGCGACACCCGCCGCCTTTTCCGATTTCTTCTTATTTTCCTCACGCAAAGTCTGGATTAACGATAATTTGATTACGCTGTTCAGACGGCTTGTTTAGCTCCACCTTCACTCCTTTCTCGCCGCACCTTCCGAAAAGACGGCAAACGCAGATACCTCAGAACTTTACACGGTTTTTATTTTTGCATGAAACGCTGCCTGTTCGGCTTTGAGGAACGTGAACGTGCTGTAAATGTCCTCATCCTCAGGCCTTCCACCAGATTTGGAGAAAGGCAGCGCTCCATCACTTGTCCGCCGGTGGCTCCTCTCAAGCGGTGTGAATGGGTGCCGCCAGAATGAGAGTACAAACGAGAGTCCAAAGCTGATAAAACATTGCAATGATTCACTCAAGTCCAGTCCGTCAGGTAACATCTTGAGAAGTGTTTATCAGAAAAATCCATTATTAAGATGGTGTGACTTTAAACTGTTTAAACGGTTTGTGATCACTTAGTAGTTTTCAAGACCCAAAGGGCTTAAACATCCATAGAAAGCGTGTGTTTCACAGTCGTAAGTATTTGAAATTTGTTGCCAATCTGTGCCTATTTCTGTCCTGATTCAGACAAGAAAGCTTTATTTTTTTCAATAGACAATGCAATATCGTGGACAGAGGAGTTTAGCGTTAAGACGCCTTTAGCTAACGTGCCGCTTTTTATCTTCTCAAGACATTAACTGTCGGACTGGAGGATGATTGTGATGTTTTATCAGCTCTCTTCTGACGGCACCTATTCGCCGCAGAGCATCCGCTGCTGAGACAGCAATGCTACATTTCTCCAAATCATCTGGCCTTTTGGGATTTGAACTCTTTGTGTTCAACGAAATATTTCATTCATTTATTTTCGAACCGTTAGCTTACCTGTTAGGTACTTTTCTTTAGCTACTACCATCGGCATCAAAATACCACACACGTAATGGCATATCTGCACAACAAGACAAAGTTTAGGGATTAAAACATTGCACGGGTAGAGTGTGTTGTTTATGTGCTTCATCGATGACGATGATGATGACCTTGTCGCAGCACGCAGGCTGGACCTCGTGAGGGTTTCGCTTATCAGACCAGAACAAAACCAAGCGGTCAAATTTGGGTTGATGTCCGCAAACTGTGCTTTGCCTCTGGAAATATCCGCAGCACGCCCCATTTTCCTGAAGACACGAAAGCGACACAGAAATCAGTCATGAGTTCGGTCCATCGTTAGACAACCATCGTAAAACCTAAGCTGCTCAAAACTGTGAAATCAGCGCGATTACATGCACGGTGTTTACTTAGTAAAATATAGACCATAAGGTCAGCTAGACCGAAAATAATTAGTTTAGAGATAATCAGGTTGGATTTAGAGAAGAGCACTTGTAACTGAAGTATGCTATGCTTGTTAGCGCATGTGATGTAAATGGCTTTGCTTACACGGGTTATAACAATTTTGGTTTTGTCCTACAAAAATGTCCTTGTAAATCTCTCATTATTAGGCTTGGGGATGGAGAATCAGTTCCACCTTTCACTTCTCAAGTGCAAGATCTTTTATATTTAGGTGATTTAAACAGGCTGCGTGAAACGATTTGTCTCTGAATCATTGGTTTAAGAGAGTTTTTATTTGTTCATGGTATTCAGTGCAATTAAATGCGTGAAAAAGAGAGCTTGATATTTAAAGCGCTGGAAGTGCTACGACACCCAAATTATTCTGTATTATTACTATATTATTATCTTGATTCAGTTTTTCTTTTGGAACGGATTGATCACAGGCCTCGTTGATCAGAGCTAATGCACCTTTTAACTGAACATTTCCAAACGATCCACGAGTTCTGTTTTTTTACTCCAAACGGCAAGGTGCATGAGTTTCAAATCGGCACAGAACCTGTGCGAATCGAATGAAATCAAAATTACAAGATGACTCGGTGATGCTGTACGGTGGCGCGAGGAGAGATTTACAAGCAAATGACCGATCTGAATACAACTCTGTGCACTTAGCAAGACAAAAATATGTACCAATGAGTACATATCACTGCGGCTTCCTAAAGATTTGATTAATAAAGCATACTTTTCTCACAGTTGTTTAAAGAATGTGACGTTATGACTTCAAAGCAGTCGTCACACGCCTAGATATTGCCGCTTTTTCATGCCGTCTTCACAAATGTCCCGCTTTCGCATCGAGGCGCTTTCAAATTCTCGTAGATCACGGAGTACAGAGATGTATTTGAGAGCCTTTTGCTAACGCTTATGGGTAGTTTTGGGTTGGAATTAACGTGAATTGCAACGAATAAAACTTACAGCGATATGCATCTAATAAAGAGGTGCCAGGGTCCACGATTGAAGCTGTGTTTTAGCGCCGCCGCCGTGGGCATTCCTCTTTGAAACGTGCACTAAGATGCATAAAACAGAGGTACGTGATTTAACTATATATTTTTTCTAGACTTTTTTTGTAAATGCATTTTTCCCCAGCTTTGTCTCCGATGTTATCGCTCATATTAAAGTCGCATCGATCGCTGACAATGCCGTCACCCAGCGTGCGTGACTGGAGCTTTTTAGTGATAATGATAAATTCCATTCGCGAGAAATAACAGAGCGACGCAAACAATGAGAGGCCAGGTCCGGCAGGAGGCTAGGATAGGAAACGGCGGGCGAGCGCGCCTTCCTGGAGAGGGACGAGAGGAAAGGGCCACATGCTGGATAAAGAGCCGCACGCCAGCGCCGGAGCACACTGCTGAGGTGCGAGAACGAACCTTTCACACACTAAGCGCCGCACGCGACAGCACGTTTCTTCACACAGGTACACGCTGAAGCCTCAGACTAAGTTTACTGCAGAACATCACACTAATCATTATGACACAACTTATCTTGCGCTTCTGACACAAGATTTGCCTCTTTTTTGAGACTGTTATTTTAGATCATTTTAAGAGAATGTTGTAGTTTTTATTCATATTTAATTTTTTTGTTTTACTTTATTACATCACGTTTAACTAAATAAAAATGAGAAAATATGTTTTTGATGTATTTATAAACTTATGTATTATTTATACAAAGATTTGATATAAAGTTTTAATTACAAAATTATATTTTAGTTAAATATTTTTAATAATAATTTTTGTTAGTTTTAATTATATGTATATGTATATATATATATATATACATACACACACACACACACACACACACACACATATATATATATATATTTAAATCTTTAGTATGATTTTATTTAATTTTAATACATCAATTTTTTTAAATACATATTTTTAATAATAATTTTGTTAGTTTTAATTATATATATATATACACACACACACACACACACACACACATATATATATATATATATATATATATAAACACATATTAATATATATATTTAAATCTTTAGTATGATTTTAATACATCAAGTTAAACTAAATAAAAACTTTAATAAAAAATAAAAATTTATTTTTATAGAAAGTCTTTTTTGTCATATTTTGTTTTATTTATGTCTATGTAGTTTTAAACAATTAGTTTGATTTTACTCTTTATTTTATAGCATAAACTAAATGAGAAATGAAATGCTAAAAGCTTTATTTATATAAAGCTTTGATATAAAGTTTCATTTTAGTTTTACAACATTTCGTTTTATTCATGTTATTTTTAGTCATTTTCACATAAACGAAATATTAAAAGAATTTAATTTTCCTTTTTTCTATAATGTTTAAAAGTGTCAAGATTCACATTTGGGTTTAAGGTAAATATTTATTTCTAGTCATTTTATTTCGATTATTCAGTCTGAAAAAAAAAGTAAATAACAAAAAAATGCTTGCATATTAATTGCAATGACAGTTTATTTCTAGTGTCATTTATTTCTATTTTCAATTCATTTATATTGACTATTATTATGGATTATTATATTAATCTGTCGAAATGCAAATATGATGGTTAATGAGCAGCTAGTACAATATTAAATATAAAAACGACAATATTTATTACATATTCAGAAAAGAAAGAGATCCTGGAAAAACGAATCATCTTCCTTTTTTATACGAGAAATCCCTAATATTACATTAAAGGGGCTGAATAGTGTTTTTGTCATTTAACTCAAATCATCTGTGCTTTCAGAAAATCTATCCTCGAAAAAGACTCAAGAGAGGAAAACAGGATGGTGGCGAGACAGGTGAGTGTCAAAGGTCAAGCAAACGAACAAGACCACAGACCAGCAGAAAAGAGTTTGATAAGACATGCACGCGATGGTTAAATATAACTAAAGTGTACGGCTTGCACGGTTCGTGACTCGTGAGCTGTTTTAGGATCTCTCCTCCTGGTTTTCTCTGGAGATTGCAATCGGCGAGGTTAATGGGATTAGGCTGAAATGATGCAGGCGTCCCGGCACGTATGCAGACGCTAGACGATCACGACCTGAAAACCTTGGATACGGGCCGAACATCGCCGCGCAAGTTAAAAAGACAGACTTCAAGAGGTTACAGATGACTAGCGTACCTTGGCATCCCAATTCTTATTAAGATAATATATGCATGTGACACATCTCCCATCACCGTTTGGGTTGTCCACGTGACGCACATAACCAGAGCCTTTCCCCGGATAACACGCCACCATCGCCTGTCAACAAAACAGACAGTTACACTCAGCTTTAGGCACTTTTCGCACATATCTCACACTTTTTAGTATTTATCTGAATCAAAAAAAAAAAAAGGTTTTGTTATCCATTCTTCTTTATTAATAAATTTGTATTCAGTGCAGTTAATTCCTGCAAAAGTATAAAATATTTGACAAGGTTAATATAAATTTTTTTCTTCTATTTAACTTAATGATTTTAAATGTATAAAAATGTTTTTATTATATATTATTTTTATTTTAATTTTTTTATATATATGTACATTATATGTATATGTACATTATATTATTTATATATATATATATATTCAATTTATATAGATATGAATTTTAATTTATTCATTTATATATATATATATATATATATATATATATATATATATATATATATATATATATATATTTTATATATATATATATATATTTTATATATATATATATATATATATATATTTTATATATATATATATATTCATTTTATATAGATATTATTTAGATATATTATATTTTATATATATATATATATATATATGAAATTTATATAGATGTATTTTTATAGTTTTTAATAATTTTTGTGCATTTAAAAATACTTTTGTTTATTTGAGGAAAAATAAATACATTTTTAGTTCGCATAACACACCACAGTGTATTTTTGTATACACTGTACACAAACTATTATTACATTAAATAGATTTATTAAATGCAATAAATTTAGCGCAAAATGTTATATATATATATTTGTGTGTATTGAGTTCTGAAATATGATTAGAGCGGGCTTAACACAAACTATACCCACATGAGCGGACTTCAGATAAAGTGATAAAGGTTTTGCTGAGACCGATGTTTCCAGGTCAAATCAACGCTTGTCAGAAATCAAGCCAGTTCTTCCACATTCTCCACGATTACAAACATCATAAACACGAGGCACTTAAAAATTAAAATTAAAGCTGCTTCCCGATGCCACGGAAAAACCACTTCCCATGAGGAACCGTTCTCCTTCGCAAAAGGTTCTCTGCGGAGAAAGAAGGTTTTTCAAATTATAAAAAGGCAAGAAAGAGATGGTTCCTTAAAGAACTTTTGACCGATTGACCAAAAAGTGGTTTTTTTTTCTGTGGCATTGTTGTGAAGAACCTTTTAAGCACCTTTATTTGTAAAGGGTCCTGTCTGCGGTCCTGAGAAGTAAAGATCTGCAGGAAGTGCGCAGTAAAACATACTTCTCAGTTTCTCAGCATTTCCTCCTTTACAATGTGAAAGGATTTAAGGTTAAATGAACATTAATACCACGAAAGCCATCAGATTTGCCAGAAGTGCTTCTTTTTGATTAGCTTTTTATTTTTTATCGTTACTATAAAAATTATTTGTGCTACAATTTATTTATTTATTTTTATAGTATTTATTTTTTTTTTTCAATTAATGAGTTCTTTTTAATCATTTGGGTGAATAAGAAATAAAAAAATATTTAGTGTAAAAATATTAAGTAAAAAATAATTCATTGAATTAATTAATAATGGGTTTATTTTTTCATTATTAAATTACCAAATATTATTTATGAAAAATACGTTGTATTATTTTTACTAATTAATTCATTTTTTTAGTTTCTTATTATCTGAGCAAATATGATATGAAAGCAAATATTTTGCACTAAAATAAAAAACACTAGAATTACTAAAGTGTCTAAATTCATTAGCCCTATAAGCAAAAACACCTTCATAAAATGATTTTTAACTATTAAAAATGCTTTTGTCCTTTCGTTTCAAGTAAATTATAAAGTAAATTATTTGAGTGAATGCAAAAATAAAAATAAAATAAATTCATTAGTACAATCACTACCACAATGTTTAAAAACAGATGATAATTTAATGATTAATGAGTTTAATGATTTACTTTAATGATTTACTAATGCTACTGTAATTGTATTAATATATTTAATTTACTTATATTTAATCTATTTAATTTATTTATATTTATTTATATTTAATATATTTAATTTAGTTATATTTAATTAATTTTTATTTAATATATTTAATTTATTTATATTTAATATATTTAATATAGTTATATTTAATATATTTAATTTATGTGTAATATATATTAAATTTATTTATATTTAATATATTTATATTTTTATATATTTAATTTATTTATATTTAATGTATTTCATTCATTTATATTTAATATATAATTTAATTAATTTTTTTTTACCTTTTTTTTTTTTTTTTTTTTTTAGAACATAGTTTTCCTAAACGTAACAAAATAGTAAATAAAAATATTTTGTTGATAATCACACGTGTGTGTTCGCTCGCTCGCGTGTGTGGCGCTCTCTACGGACAATGTGGTGTGTAAGCGCTGCTCTCACACACTCCCGAGCAGGCAGCTGCCTGGCAATTGTTTCCTGAGCGTCACAACATTTCGTGCTTTAACCTCGCTGCCGAACCTCCACCTCCACGTGTGAGCGCGAGAGACAGAGATGAACTGATCTGAACCCCGGATGCTTGGCCTCCCGCCAGAGGAAGCAGTGTTTTAATGATCCTGCTAGTGTGCGGCGCGTGAGGAGATGAGCTGGAGATGGCTAAACACATCTGCCGCTGCGGAGAAAGTGTGAGGTCTGCCGCACAAAAGGGCGGCGTAGCAGATAAACAAGAAAAAGAAAGAACGCGATAAATCTGGTCTGGGTGGCGTGGGTTCGAGGAGGGGGCTGACTTCAAAACACACGTGAACCTTCCTTCCCCGCCGTACTCACGCTTCCCGTAAAACCCCCAAAAAAAAAAAAAACAAAACCAGTTACAGATAGCGTCTGCTTTTTAAATGAGTCACTTCACTTTACAAAAGCAAACAAACGTAGACTTCACTTCATGGGTTTTAAGTCGTGCAGCTTAATCAGCAAACTCACAATTCTATTCATTAGTTCAGTCACTAAATGAGTTTAAAGAAATATTTGGGGCAATTTGAAAACAAAATACGCTTTAAAATAAGAGTATGAAAAAGAAAATAAACACTTTTTTTTTACTTTTACGGTTTTAATCATTTTAATATATATATATTTATTAATAATTATTATGAATATTTAAACTTCCATCAATTTCACGTGGTGAGTTTGATGGATTAAAAATGTATTGAAATCATTTGAAACTATTTTATCGATTATTCGACTTATTGTGGAACTAAATCAGCGAATGATGTCGGGCGTTTTTAATTATTTGTACATGATTAATAGGAACCTTTTTTTTTAACTATTTAAAATAATCAAATGGATATTAATATTAATTGAGTAAATATATGAAAACTAAATCAGTTCCATGCATTTAAATTGTAACGTTTTTTAAAGGATCACACGCTCAAAAATTTTTTAATTGGGTGAATATGTGAAATAAATTATAAATTCAATGCATTTAAATAGTAAAGTTTTTTAAAATGATCACATGCTCAAAAAAAAATTAATTGGGTGAAAACGTGAAACGAATTATAAATTCCATGCATTTCATGCTCTTCAGATCAGGTTTCTCGTGCACTAAATGTGGCACACATGCGGCTCAAGGTGCTGCTGAATGGGTCTCAGGGACACCGCTGGGCTCTTACAGTAAAGGATGTGTTTCTGTGGGATGCTCCGTCCTGCTGGTGTCGTTCTTCCGCATTCCTCACAGCCTCATTAACAGAGCGATCCGGCCTCGGAGGCCTTTTGTTTACATTCCAGCCGCTGAGCCCATGTCGGAATATTAAGAGAGTTCCTGCCCTTCCAGCCGTAAACTCAAACAGCAGGATCCTCATTAGTGAGGAGCTGTTCACACAGATGCATCACGGACTGTCATATAATCTTAACGCGACTCGGTCCAAGATAACGTCTTGAGAAGACGCTTCTCCGGCGTAAAAGCGGTCCGCCGTGGAGAAATCCGCAGCGCCACGCGCGAGAAAATGGCTCTAAACGAAACTTATTAAAACCATTTGTTTCATGCAAACACGGTTTTTAGCCTCTCAAGACGCTGCAATGTTTTTATCAGGCCTCGCTCTGACGGCACCCATCCGCGCCCATTACCGAGACGCCGTGCAATTTCTCCAAAATCTGATGAAAAAGCTTTTTTTCTTGTTCTTAAATTTCGATAAATAGAGAGGCCAATGAAGAGACTTTCTTTTAAAGAGCGTAGGTTGCAGGAAAGCATTACACGTGACGCGTTTGAGACGGAAAGTAGCTTTTAATGCACGGCAGAAAAACGCCACTATTGCTTTTTTCTCCGAATGTGCGCGGCTTGTTGTCACGGTCCTTTCACTTCCACGTGCCTCTCTTACAGTACATGAGGTGAAAGATAAAAGTGCTGCATGCTGCAGGAAACACCGTATCTCGACGCATTATTAAACGCTGAATATTTAACATAGGAAGTCAAAAGCAGAAGCTGACTGTGCCGCTCATCTGCACGAAAAAAGATGTGGAAGAGATGCTAATGCATTTAAACCCGATTGCACCTAAATCTGAGATACGGGATCGAATCAGCAAATGGCACGAGCGCAATGTGGCATTATTCGTTTAAGTAGAATTAATTAAAATGCAGATGAAAAAAAGGGCATTTGTTTTGTCGATAAAGCATTTTATGGACAATAAACGCTTTTAGGGTCCTGCAAAACAACTGATTATTGAAACAATAATATTTGGCTTGATAGTTTGATAAGAGAGGTTTGGCACGACCAGCCTCACGCCACTGTTTGGTTTTTTGTGTCCGTGCGCTCTCAGCTAACCTTCCCGGCTCCAATCAAACTCCAAAAATAAATCAAGTGAACATAATAGGAATAAATAAATACATTGACAGACAGACCCTCCAGAAAGTCACCCGGGACGGTGGACGATTTTCAGATTAGGATTAGTTTACATGGAAAAAAACTAACAGCAAGCTTATTTGTTTTATTTTTCCAAATTAAGCATTTAAACTGAGCTCAAGGATAACTCTTGGAGACTTTGGGAAGTCTATATGCTTAAAGGGATAGTTACTTAATTAAATTTGGTCATTCAGACTATATATATATATATATATATATATATATATATATATATATATATATATATATAATTTATATATAATTTATATAATATATATTTAATATGATTTATATGTATATATATATATTGTATTAAATATATATATATATATATATATATATATATATATATATATATATATATATATATATATATATATATATATAATACTATATATTTATTTATTTATTTATTTATTTATTTTGGAAGGATGGATTTTTGGTGAACTATCCCTTTAATGAAGTCTCTACAGTGATGCTCTCTGGATATTTTTAATTTGATTGATAATATCAAATTTACACAGTCCCTCAGGACACAACAATTTCCAAAGAAGGAGGAAAAGGAGGACGACCTGAAGAAAGCCACGGCAAACATTAACCCATGCAGAACTGATTCATAACATTTACATGAAAGCTGTGATCTTTACATCCAATGAATCCTGTCATTTGCATGCCTTTTCTTTATTTCTTTCAATAAGTCGTTGTAACTTTTGAGTTTCTTGCTCGAGGAGTGTAAACTTAGACTTAACTTCTTAATGCTGTTAAATGAGCTTTTGGTTTTTTTTAATGCAAAACATTATGCAGATGAGCAACGTGCTTCGAATAATCGCATCATAAGCTGTTCTAAAAAACGCAGAAAAAGGCTAGAAATAAATGAAATGTTGTTCTAAAATTGCATAAAAGCGATTAAAGAAGCCCCATTTTTAAAAAAACGCCGATGTTGTTTATTAAAAAAAGTTCATTACTTCATAAACTGAGGATGTTTAATTAATCTCTAATGATTTAGCTAAATCATGCCAGGTTTCATTTATCCGCTCTCTTACCGAAAATGCCGTTTATGTCAAATCTGAGCCACTTTATACAGTAGTCAAGTATTTATTCAGAGCTCTAATTCACGCATTAACATTAAACAAACAGTTCGAGGCCAACGTTTACGCATCAGCAAGAACAA
The DNA here is from genome assembly GCF_018831695.1 of Puntigrus tetrazona. Classification (NCBI taxonomy): domain Eukaryota; kingdom Metazoa; phylum Chordata; class Actinopteri; order Cypriniformes; family Cyprinidae; genus Puntigrus; species Puntigrus tetrazona. The sequence goes on along the minus strand of NC_056711.1, from coordinate 19,928,687 downwards.
AAGATCAAGACAACAACACAGGCTTCAACGAAAAACTGTAAGCCTACCGATTCGCTCTGAGAGTTGCGTTAGCGCTCTACCCGAGCAGCAGTCTAGACATAAAGTCTTAACAGGTTTAACAGGAGAGCGTTATTAACCATTACGCTTTAACACGCTTGGCGTCCCTCTTCTTGTTCGCCCCAACAGCTGCGAACTACGCGTTTCTGCCTGAGAAAACGACTCAAAGGAAGAGTTCGGCTAAAAACGAACTCCATCAGAGATGTAGATAAGCTCAGAAGAGCCGCACTGCACCGGTGTCTCTGCGGCGGATGGGTGCCGTCAGAATGAGCGCCGATAAATAAAAAAACATCCCAATAATGCACAGGTACGAAAGCGCACCCATCAACGCCCATTGAGTCCACAACAACCTCCAATCCATAACAACTGTCTCTCATTTAATTTTTATCGCTTATCGCCCATTTGATTGCGCAGGTACTACTTAAGCCGGACAATGACGTGTTTAATACGCTATAGACGCCTGTTCTACTGTTAAATGCTATATAAATAAAGGTGGCTTGACTTCTTGAGACATTAACCGATGGCTCGGAGCGATGAGGATCGCCGCGACGCTTTTTTATCAGCTCTCGACCCGACGGCACCCATTCACTGCAGAGCATCCCGCCGATGCAGTGCAACGTTCCTCCTAATTTGAAACCATGCAAAGTAGAAAAGGTCTGAAAGCCTCAATGCAGAACGAAAAAAGCCCTCTGAGGCCACATCCACATGACTTCCAGCAAATTAGGTCAAAAGTCGGTAAAAGCAAGACTCTCTCCGCACGCTTTGTTTGCACAGATCCACTCACACGAACGACGAGGTGCACAGAGAGGCTATTGTGATGCCGCCACCGTGAAAAACACGCCACACGCTTGCAGGGCAATATAAGAGGCCGCCGCATCGTTTGCTGACCTTCGTGGTCATTTCGAATCGCTATTTTCTTACGTGGAACTCAAAGGGAGAGGTTTTGAGGAATGTTCATGCTGTTTCTTTTTACCGCCACGCCTGAATTCGATTCCAGTCAACGAGCAGAGAGAGACAGAATCAAGGCTAAAGTGAGAGTCAAGCATGTTATATATGATTAAAAACATGCTGTTTATGTATTTTTCGAACTCTCAAGGCTTCAAAAACAGCCTGAAACAGTTAAACGTAATCGAAAGATGCAGGTCTGACTCTTTTAGTAGTTCATAATACTAGTTAAGCATGTTTTTGTACTTAAATAAAATATTTAAAAATCTAAACTTGTTTTATTTCGCTGGTTGTCGAAGCTAACATCTAATTTTTCTTTAGTTTTAACTTCATGCGGAAACCATTCAAACTAACAAACAAAAATCAATCCAAAAAAATAACAAATACATAAAATATTTAATATTTCTCATTTGTATGCAGTTAAGTTGAAGCGCTGAACTCGCTACAACTGAAATAAAAACAATAAAAATAAATAAATTAAATGTATTAAAAACACAAGAAATGCAAAAATTTAACATTTCTCATTTTCATTTATTAACTTAATGTAATAAAACTGAAATAAAAATAAAAAAATCTAAATATTAATAAATTGTATGAACGACAAAAAAGTTATAAAAATGGAAAAACTAATTAAAACACTATGCTCGATCTCATATTTCGTAAGAAATGAGCAGCTAACGTGATTAGAAATCTGTGTGATTTGGCAAAGCTACGGAGCTTGACGGATTACGCCTAATCTCTTTAACTCTGAAATATTTGCCAAGCATAAGCTTTAGACAAGAGGCACGGAGTCTTAACTCGCCAATTAAATAAAAGTTAAATGCCAGAGAAAAAGCAATAGCGAGAGATCTTGGTGACGAACGGTGGACACGAGAAGAGCGAGCATCAAGGTGACTCTATTTCTAATCCTTGAATACGAAAGAGGAGCTGGCGGGGCGGGATGGGTCCCCAGAGGTCAGAGGTCACCGAGAGGAAAACAGGGGACATACAAATGCAAATGTGCTCCTTAACTCCCACCGACTGTATCCTGACCACTTTAACGCCATTTAGAGTCATTTCTTCCAGACCTTTTCGAAAGGCGCTAATGTGAAATATGAATAGTATGAAAAAAAAGTGCACTTTTTGAGAAATGACGGCTTTATAGGAAAAATTTTAGCATCACTGTGTACTGTTATACGCTTTTGTTAACATTTAGATGTTATTTTATATGATTTATTTTCATTTTAGCTCAAGTTTGCCTCATTTTGTTGTGCTTTTCAGATTTGCATCACCATTTATTCATAAAAAATACCTTAAATGTCCATATAGGCCTAGTTTTTTAATAAGCTCGAGTTGTTTTAGCACTTTAATTTAAAGAAATACAAACCCCCCTAACATTAGACATGTTGCCTTGACAACTAAGTAAAACTAGTTTATTTTTTGTTTATATTATTTTTATTGCATTAATTTTATTTTGAGTAATTTTATATAGTTTTGGCTATTTTTTTATTATTTTATCCTTTCGACTTTAAGCTCTGATTCAGTAAACACTGTAACTACAATAAAATAGGTTTAACTTTTTTATTAATTTAACTTTTATTTGAACTTTTTAATTTTAGTTCATTTAGCGCCTCGATTAAAACTACACAAAAATGAGGCAAATAACATATAAAATAAGTTTAACTCTTTTACATTTTATTTTCAGTTAAATTAATTGAATCAAATTTTGTCACGCTACCATTTTAGCTTTAATTGTTTTAGCGCTCGACTTAAACCATTCGCAAACTTCCGCATGAAAAAAAAAAACATTTCTAAAGCAATATGTGCAGACAAAATATATTTCCATCATTTAGGATAATCGCTTACACTAGAAGAGCATTAGAAAAAAATATATAAATATATTTATATTTATATATATATATATATATATATATATATATATATATATATATATTTTTTTTTATATATATATATATATATATATATATATATATATATATATATATCATTACAGAAAAAGCTAACAGAAATCTAAAAATAAATACTCACTGTCATAACTTTTCAACCCATCCCAAAAATAAAGGAATAAATCACAGTTTGCCTGAAAAAAAAAAGGAAAGAATGCAGCTCTGTTTCCAGTAGCTCACAATAATTATATCCAAAATGAACACAAAATATCTATAATAAATAGTAATTAATAGGCCATATCAGCCAAGCCTGATAGCCGCTGAAATTCAACCAATTAGGATATTCTTCGTGAAGTTTCATGTCTTTTGGAGCTCGACAGCCGATATGCATTCACCGCATGGAAAACAAGGAATGTTTCTGGTGTTATATGAAAGAAGCAACTAATAAAATACAAATATAATGCATCCGTCTCACGGCTCTCCTTAGCGTGTTATGCGTTGCTTTTGCTTGCTTGCTCGAATTGCATTAATAATAATTAATAATCGCACCAGACCGCGTATTTTCAGTTATTTAATACATTACATTTGCATTATATTAGTTGCTTCTTCTGAGAAAAGCGTGCATTTGTCGGATGCACCTCGCGAGGCTGGTTTTGAGAAGCGTTTTATTCACTTTCTGCCTCTGGATAATCAGCGCTTTTTCCACTGGTGCAGCTTGGTGCTCGTGACTATCACCCCAAACAAAAAGAACAAGGCGATGCTTATCCTGACCAACAAATAAAACGTGATAAGCTTTAGTCAAACGCAGAAAAGAACATCTAACGGTTTCTGCTCCACTTTATGGAGCGATGAACAAATGCAGTGGAAGTCAGTGAGACTCTTTCGATTAGTTAAAAGCACGCCACGCGGACCCTGGAGCGAAGCAGCACGGGAATATTATTTTTCCTCCACGCCAAACACCGTTAGGACCGCTTTAGAGGTGATCTTCTTCACATGCGCTTTTTTGGCACCTTCAGACTTTTTAATGAGCAAAAAAAGCAAGTTTTTCACGCCCGTGGACCGAATCGTCCATACTTACTTTAGT
>NC_056711.1:19909715-19919715 GCF_018831695.1 Puntigrus tetrazona | reverse complement strand
CGGTCTGCTCTTGGGGTGAACTTGCTGGGGCGACCAGTCCTGGGCATGTTGGCAGTTGTTTTGAAAGCCCTCCACTTGTAGACTATCTTCCGGACAGTGGAATGGCTGATTTCAAAATCTTTTGAGATCTTTTTAAATCCCTTCCCAGACTCATAGGCTGCTACAATCTTTTTTCTGAAGTCCTCTGACAGCTCTTTGCTCTCACCATGGTGCTCACACTCACTTCAACAGTCAGGAGCACACCAAACTAAATGTCTGAGGTTTAAATAGGGCAAGACTCATTCAACATGCAGAGTAACGATCTACTAATTATGTGCACCTGGTGTGATGTACCTGTGTGAGATCTGAGCCAATTTAAGAGGGAATACATGTGAGGGTGTCCTGTCTTTTTCCTCAGTTAGAATAGGCATTTTTGTAGAATGACATGTACAGAAGATCTTGAAAAGACTTTTCTTCAGTTTTCATTGTTTAGTTTGATTACTTTAATCTCTCTGTATTGTTGAAACTGAGATGAAATAACCATTTATTAAAAATGTTACAATAAAACCACATGCTTTCAAAGGGTGTCCTAATTTTTTCACATGACTGTATATATATATATATAAAATTTTTATTTATTTATTTTTTCTGTTCAGACGCTGGACGGTTGTAAAACATTTCACTGCGTGTCGTACCATGTATAAAATTTGAATTTGGGAAAAATAAATAAATAAAATAATTCAAAATAATGTTGGATGAGTTTCATGACACACATATGATTAAAAATGCATTATTATTTCACATACTACGTGTCATTATTATTACATTTATTCTTTATTTTATTGCGTTATTTATTGTTCAAGCACGCAGAAGTTATGTGTGTTTATTAGTGCCGACAAATGATTAATTGCATCCAAAATAAAAGTTTTGTGCGCTGTGTAATTTATCATGTAGATATAAATCCAAACACATACGTGTATATATTTAAGGAAAACCTGTTATGTTTGTATATTTAATAATATTACATATATCAATATATATGCACATGCACTTATTTTTTTAAATATACCTTATGTGTGTGTTTTAAATAAAAATAAAAAAAGTCCTAAACCTATTTTATTATTTTATTTTCAGTGTAAATAAAATGTTTATTCTCCCCCAAATGCAAGATAGATAAACAGAAAGAGCTGTCCCTGCTTTTATTATTATTATTATTATTAATAATATTATTATTATTATTTGAGTGTTTAAGGACAATATCTAGCCCTCGATTAAAATTAAAACGCATAATATTTGATAAAAGATTTTAAAATAATGTTGACACACAAATTATTCAAAATACACTTTATTTTTATTATTAATTCACATAATACACAATCCTTATATATTTAAGGAAATTTATATAAATTCAATAATATATATGCACATGCTCATCTTTTTTAAATATGCCTTGTGTGTGTTTTAAATAAAAATGGAGTGTGCTTTACAAGAAAATACTATTTAATGTTTAAATCGAAGTTTTGTGCAACTTACCAGCTTTTTTTTGTTGTTTTGTTTTAAAGAGAAAATAGTTTCAAAGTATGTCTATTTTAATTAAAATGTAAAGTAAACGAAATATTATTTTGTTTATTCTCCCTAAATGCAAGACAGACGAACAGACCCGCCCCCGCTTTAATGAACGGGGAGAGACAAGCGAGAGATAAAGGCGCCTGGCCGAACGCATGTAAAGAAGTGTGTTTTTTTTCTTCTTCTTCAGCGCCCGGACGCCGAGGAGATCCTCACCGAGGCTGACGTCAAACTGGATGCAGTGAGGCAGAAGATCGGGCTGATCGCAGAAGAACTGAAAGGAGAAGATTTACACCAGTTTCACCGGGCGTTTACTCCAGGTGTGACCACAAACACACTCGCAGGTTCAGAGAGCGCTTTAAAGCCGCTTCAATTGCTTTCAGCGCAGTGCGACGCGATTGCTCGTGGCATTTATGCGCCTGTTGCGTATGCCAATTATATCAAGCTTTAATTAACTTAATAAGCTCTTGAAACTAAGTTTTTCACACGACAAGAAAGAAAACAGCCAAAAGACACTGCCAAGTGTGGCTTTTATAACGCTTTGTCCATTTATATCAATAGATTTCAATTGCAATCCATAGTTTTTTAAGGCTGTTTTCTCAAAAATGAGCCTTTTCTTACACGGCAAGCTTTGCATTTTTATTCCTGTCTATATCCTGAAGGTTTTTACGGAGGGGTTTGTTCGTATATAATTAGCTCGGTGATATACAACATGTCGTTCCCCCAAAAGCTGTCAAAATGCATTGTATTGCAAGTGTTTTCTGATTCGTGGAGCGACTAAATGACTCTAATATGTCATAAAAAATGGACATCATCCAGTGTTTAGATGTTTGTTGTCAGAATGTATGCAAATTAGCTCATTAAAATAATGCCTCATTTGCGTATTTAAATAATCTATTAGAAAACTTGTAATATAAAAGATCAACGAGGCGATAATTATTAGTACATTTTTTCTCGCCTTCATTAAAAACGAAGCTCATTGCGAATTAAAAAAAGAGAAAAAGCTGCAATGACCTTTTACTTTTTACTTTTTTTTTTATTCAGAGGCGGAAACGGCCTCCATAAATCTCATCAATACTAATTTTTTCAAAGTAATAAATAAGACTTTAATATTGCATTGAATTTAGTGCAACTTTAAGCTCGTGACGCTAAGACTTCATTCCCATACTGCTTACTTTATTCTAAAAAAAAAATAAAATAAAAATAGCACAACTTTAATACGGTATAGCTATAACTATTTCCAAAAGCGTCATGACTTTATTCTCATAAATTAGATTTTATTCCCAAATATCATATTTATTCTCAACATTTTTTTTTTTTTAAATAGCGCTGATGATGCTACGACTTTATTCCTGTAATGTTTACTTCTAAAGCGATAAAAAGTAATGCAACTTTAATTTCGTATAGCTGCACCTTCATTCTTTTGCATTTTTTTAATTTATTTATTTATTTTTTAATTATTATTTATTTATTTATTTTTTAATTTTTAATTTTTAATTTTTTAATTTTTTAATTTAATTAATTTATTTTTAATTCCCAAAAACACCTTGTTCTCATAAATTTGACTTCATGCACAAGATATTCGATTTAATCTCACACTTTGACCTCTAAAAGTAAACGTTTTGCTCCGACTTTGCTCTCACGGTCGAGGTGATTCTTGAATCTGGCCGTCTTCTTCTTCTTCTTCTTCTTCATCTACATCTGATTGGCCGCTGTGGTCTTTTCCAGCCGTTGTAAGCGAGGAGAGGGCAGACGCGACGCTCTGGCGGGCTTCTGAGGAAAGCGTGGATAAGGCAGGGAGGGACTCGCGAATCCCTGCGTTATCTGCCGAGGAAGTCGTTTTTAGATTATGCGCGCTGAGAAATCATCGGAGGCTTTCTTGAGACGTGACCGAGGTCAGATCCCGCCAATTAGCTTTGTATTCGGTGAGCTTTATTGGGCCGTGACCCCCGGTAAAGCCTTTCGAGAAGACATTAAAGGTCTAGAGATGTTTTTAACGCAAGAAGCATTAGTGAAAATAATAATAATTAGGTGACCTTAACCGGTTGCTTCATTAAAGCTGTCTGAATGGTCTTATTTATGAGATGAGTGCACTTAATAATTAATGACGAATCACCAGGGCAGACCTTAAGATTAATAGTGAAAAAAAAAATAGAGACGTGTGCTCAGAATAAAAACAAATTTGTGAATGTTAATTGTTTCCCAAACTCTGCACTTTATTTTATAAAATTTTATTTTAGTTTATTTGCTCTGTTTTTGTTGTAGTAACAACATTTCTTACTATTTGTTATTATTATTGGATTTATTTGTTATTGTTTTTTCTCCTTTTCACATCTTCTTTTATTTATAAAAAAAAATTGTGCCATTTCTTTCTAATTATTTTCCTGTCCATTATTATTATTATTATTAATTCATTTAATTAATTGTACACTTTTTTTTTTTTTTTATTCTTCTGTGAATAAAAGAAAAAAAAAGCAGCATTTATTCAAAATAGAAGCTTTTATCACTTTTGTTTCAAAAAAAGGAAAAAAGTAATACAATTTTAAACGATATTTTCCGAATTTTAGTTTTAAATAAATTCTGTTTTTCTTTTTTTTTTTTTTTTTTTTTTTTAAAAACATATAAAATCTTTTTATTTTAAATATAAAAATATATTTAAAAATATAAAGAAAATGCAAAAAAAACCCCCAACCTATCAAAACCCAACCTGTGAGCGTTTGACTCTTGACCGAAGTTCTTACGAGGCCGTGTAACGCTATGGGACATCTTTTGATTGTTTGAGTGCTTTTCTTACACACACACACACCAGTGGTTAACTCATTCTGTTCATACTCCAGATTCAGGTCATAAAATTATGACAACAACAAAAAGCATTTATTCCACTGTTTTTAGCTTTCTTAACTAAGGTGACATTATGTGAGAAATACATTTGTCTCAAAAAAAAAAAAAAAAAGTTTTTTTTTTTTTTTTCATACGATCCTTATAACAGGGATATTTGAGTGTCATTGAGATTTTTAATAGTTTTATTCATATTTTATATTATGTTAAAGTTTTATTTTTATTTTGCTATATTAGGTTTTATGAAAATGTCAATACTTCTTCAATAACCCCTGGTTTATGTGTGTATGTATATAAATATATATATATATATATATATATATATATATATATATATATAATGTATATATATAATGTATATGTATAATGTATATGTGTATATATATGTGTATATGTATGTGTGTGTGTGTGTGTGTATATGTATTTGAATTTATATTTATTGTGCGTATAATTCTATTACTTTTGTATATTTATTATGTATATACAAATACATACACTTGCATGTATATAGTTAGGATAAATGTGTTGTTTATATATTAAATATATTTTTATATAATGTAAAATATAAGCATAAAAATATTTAAATGCATATCCATGTAAATATTTTCAGAATATATACTCTGTGTGTGTGTGTGTGTATATGTGTAAATGTGTATATACATATATATATATATATATATATATATATATACTGTGTATATATATATATATATACTGTGTATATATGTGTGTATATATATATACTGTGTATATATGTGTGTATATATATATACTGTGTATATATGTGTGTATATATATATACTGTGTATATATGTGTATATATATATATAGACTGTGTATATATGTGTATATATATATAGACTGTGTATATATGTGTATATATATATAGACTGTGTATATATGTGTATATATATATATATATATATTATATATATATATATACTGTGTATATATGTGTATATATATATACTGTGTATATATGTGTATATATATATACTGTGTATATATGTGTATATATGTGTATATATGAGTCAGATGTTCTAACAGACAGACAGGTGATGTAGTTGTAAGTTTAGCTGGAGTTAGTGGTGTTGACTAGTAGTCTTAGTGGGTAAGGTGACTGTCCGGACAAATTAACCTCCAGAGAATAGTCTTGCCGAGGGAGTCTCCAATCTCATGCTCGATAACGTTATCTCTCTTCCTGCTGAGCCTGAGAGAAGACAACAAAACCTCCTGTACGTGGAGCGTTTGTGGGAACCGCGGCCTGCTCAGCATCATAAACAGCCGCTGCGCTCCGGCCCGAGACTTTTGTTTCCATTTTCATGTCGAGCCTCGTCACGCTGCGTGTAGAACTGAGCGCGGAGCGACAGATAAGAAGGACTTTGATGTTAATTGCCAGTCCAAAAGTAAAGCTTAATCACGAAGTCTTCCGTCCTGTCATTATTGGCCTGGTGTTTATACAAGAGCTGAATACAGTTTAGTCAGTCAGAAAGAACGTCCTATAAATGCATTTGATGCTCCTAATAAAAGAGAGAGGAAAAATACTAATATTGAATAACCCATAGAACTATTTTCCTGCTCACCTGAACACACTTGTATGAAACAGTAGCCTAGTTTGTGCAAGTACATTTATTAAAATTAAACATTTAAAAGTTAATGTACTGATCTTGATCTTTTCTGCGACGTTAATATAATATACTGTCAGTATTTTATGAGCCTGTCTCTGGCATCCCAATGAACCATTTTTCTTTATTTTATTTTGTTACAAATACAAAGTGAAGCAGCTATAGTGATTCATTAATCATTTGATCAATTTCTGAATTGAAAAGTTTGGTATCGACAGTGACTATGTTGGCCTTTAAAAGGATCAGCAGCCTCGTATCGAAAAAACTAAATTAGTTTTATCGCCCAGTCCTCTTGAAGACTCGAAAAGCAGAAGATCAACTGAATCAACTGAGTGAGTCATCTATGCTGGAATCACTCCCGTTGATTTCAAACGCGATCAATCGCTTTTAATTTTGACATGAAATGATTTAATTGTGATTTTTAAGAGCTTATAGTACACTTTTGAAGTCTATTGCGACTCAAAATGATTCGCTGATTCGGAATGCTCCAATCGAATCGTGAATCGTTTGAGTTCACTCTGGACTTTGGAGCAGGGGGTGGATTCGCGTCGCGAATCATTTGATTCAGATCAGAACTTCGAAGCAAGCTCACGAATCATTTGGCGAATTGAAGTCGTGATCTGCAGTTATGGTTCATTATTCGTAATAATTCATGGATCGCGAATCATTTGATTCAGATGATCATTCTAATATTAGGGTCATGACGCTGAAGACTGAATTAATGATGCAAAAAAAGTCTGGTTTTTACAATTTACGGTACATTCACGTAGAAGAAGAGTTATTGTAAATTATAATAATGTTTCACGATGTTTCATTTTTTTCTGTGCCATTCAAATAAATGCGTTCGCGGTGAATCTCACCAAAAACATTGTGGGCTTGTGAAGTTCCCAAACACAACGTAAAGCTTCGAGAACGACCCTAAAGCGTGATGATGGAGAGAGCGTCCTTCTTTTGTGTCCAGGCATTCAGGAGTACGTTGAGGCCGTGTCCTTCCATCACTTCATCAGACATCGCTCCCTGATCAGCCTGGAAGAAATCAACGCTCGCCTGGTCTTCATGAGAGACAATAAGGTACGATAATGAACGCCATAACAGTCAGCATTATGCATTTGTCTTAATATAAACACCACTTCCTTGATGTTGTCTCGCCAAAACAGACGGGCTCCATTCCCGACAGCACTTTCACCAGGTTTATCAGATTGCTGACAATCACTCCCATCTTTGGCGGCTATTTTTAGCCTGCTTTGCACGTCTCTATTTAGACATTTTTAGACTCTTCGGACCAGTTTGAGTGAAAGTGTGTGGCCTTTGATTTCTCAGCTTTCTAGCTGACGTGTTTGTGAATAAACCCCTGTGTCGTGAACAAATCGCTGCTTTAAGGCTTGGTTCGACCAAAAAATGAAAATTAGGCTTTGTTTAACTCTGTTGAAGTTTTTTTTATTCTGCCGAAACACAAAGGAAGATATTTGAAAAAAAGGTTTGTTTTCGGTCACTATTGACTTCAATGGTATTTTTTTCCTACTATGGAAGTCAATGGTGACCAAGATGGCTAACTTACAAACTTTTTTTCGAAGTTTCATACAGATCTGGAGCTACTCGAGGGTGAGTAAATAAGACATCTTTTGGGTGAACTATCTCTTTAGTTCACCCCTGGAGGCTTGTGAGGGGCAATTTATTATGTTTGCGCCTTTTTATTTAACGTGTTTTGAACTATAAAAGGGAATCGACTTCTTACTGCAATGGCAGGACAATTTTAATGCAACTTAAATTGGATTCGCCTGAAAGAAGAAAGTCAAATGCGAAAACGGATAGAGTAGAGCAGGGTGACGTTTTACTTTTTTTAAACAGATAAAATGCAAAAAGATAGAAAAGCTAATAAATTAAATCTCTCTGTCTCTCTCTCTCTCTCTCTCTCTCTCTCTCTCTCTCTCTCTCTCTCTCTCTCTCTCTCTCTCTCTCTCTGTCTCTCTGTCTCTCTCTCTCTCTCTCTCTCTCTCTCTCTCTCTGTCTCTCTCTCTCTCTCTCTCTCTCTGTCTCTCTCTCTCTCTCTCTCTCTCTCTCTCTCTCTCTCTCTCTCTCTCTCTCTCTCTCTCTCTCTCTCTCTCTCTCTCTCTCTCTCTCTCTCTCTCTCTCTCTCTCTGTCTCTGTCTCTGTCTCTCTCTCTCTCTCTCTCTCTCTCTCTCTCTCTCTCTCTCTCTCTCTCTCTCTCTCTCTCTCTCTCTCTCTCTCTCTCTCTCTCTCTCTCTCTCTCTCTCTCTCTCTCTCTCTCTCTCTCTCTCTCTCTCTGTCTCTCTCTCTCTCTCTCTCTCTCTCTCTCTCTCTCTCTCTCTGTCTCTCTCTCTCTCTCTCTCTCTCTCTCTCTCTCTCTCTCTCTCTCTCTCTCTCTCTCTCTCTCTCTCTCTCTCTCTCTCTCTCTCTCTCTCTCTCTCTCTCTCTCTCTCTCTCTCTCTCTCTCTCTCTCTCTCTCTCTCTCTCTCTCTCTCTCTCTCTCTCTCTCTCTCTCTCTCTCTCTCTCTCTCTCTCTCTCTCTCTCTCTCTCTCTCTCTCTCTCTCTCTCTCTCTCTCTCTCTCTCTCTCTCTCTCTCTCTCTCTCTCTCTCTCTCTCTCTCTCTCTCTCTCTCTCTCTCTCTCTCTCTCTCTCTCTCTCTCTCTCTCTCTCTCTCTCTCTCTCTCTCTCTCTCTCTCTCTCTCTCTCTCTCTCTCTCTCTCTCTCTCTCTCTCTCTCTCTCTCTCTCTCTCTCTCTCTCTCTCTCTCTCTCTCTCTCTCTCTCTCTCTCTCTCTCTCTCTCTCTCTCTCTCTCTCTCTCTCTCTCTCTCTCTCTCTCTCTCTCTCTCTCTCTCTCTCTCTCTCTGTCTCTCTCTCTCTCTCTCTCTCTCTCTCTCTCTCTCTCTCTCTCTCTCTCTCTGTCTCTCTCTCTCTCTCTCTCTCTCTCTCTCTCTCTCTCTGTCTCTCTCTCTCTCTCTCTCTCTCTCTCTCTCTCTCTCTGTCTCTCTCTCTCTCTCTCTCTCTCTCTCTCTCTCTCTCTCTCTCTCTCTCTCTCTCTCTCTCTCTCTCTCTCTCTCTCTCTCTCTCTCTCTCTGTCTCTGTCTCTCTCTCTCTCTCTCTCTCTCTCTCTCTCTCTCTCTCTCTCTCTCTCTCTCTCTCTCTCTCTCTCTCTCTCTCTCTCTCTCTCTCTCTCTCTCTCTCTCTCTCTCTCTCTCTCTCTCTCTCTCTCTCTCTCTCTCTCTCTCTCTCTCTCTCTCTCTCTCTCTCTCTCTCTCTCTCTCTCTCTCTCTCTCTCTCTCTCTCTCTCTCTCTCTCTCTCTCTCTCTCTCTCTCTCTCTCTCTCTCTCTCTCTCTCTCTCTCTCTCTCTCTCTCTCTCTCTCTCTCTCTCTCTCTCTCTCTCTCTCTCTCTCTCTCTCTCTGTCTCTCTCTCTCTCTCTCTCTCTCTGTCTCTCTCTCTCTCTCTCTCTCTCTCTCTCTCTCTCTCTCTCTCTCTCTCTCTCTCTCTCTCTCTCTCTCTCTCTCTCTCTCTCTCTCTCTCTCTCTCTCTCTCTCTCTCTCTCTCTCTCTCTCTCTCTCTCTCTCTCTCTCTCTCTCTCTCTCTCTCTCTCTGTCTCTCTCTCGCTCTGTCTCTCTCTCTGTCTCTCTCTCTCTCTCTCTCTCTCTCTCTCTCTCTCTCTCTCTCTCTCTCTCTCTCTCTCTCTCTCTCTCTCTCTCTCTCTCTCTCTCTCTCTCTCTCTCTCTCTGAAGGGTGAAGGCGAGGTCACATGCACAGGCCCGAGTGTATTAACCTTCCAGATAACGCCGACCGACTACCTGCTGGGCGTCGCCGACCTCACGGGTGAACTGATGCGCATGTGCATAAGCAGCGTGGGCAACGGAGACATAGACACGCCCTTCCAGCTCAGCGGCTTCCTGCGGGAAATCCACGACGGCTTCTCCTACATCGGGAACACGGGGCCCTACGAGGTGTCCAAGAAACTGCACACGCTGCGGCAGAGCCTGGGG
>NC_056711.1:19902215-19904715 GCF_018831695.1 Puntigrus tetrazona | reverse complement strand
TTCAATTTAACTGTGTAAGAAATATGAAGGTGTGAACATTTCCAGGGTGTTTAATACATAAAGACTGAGGGTCACTGTAGAGGACAGGAAGAGACACACTGAGACATAATACACTCATTCACCTGCTGTCTATTCTATCTGTCTATCTGTCTGTTCTCGTTCTGTCTGTCTATCTGTCTGTTGTTCTCTTGTTCTATCTATCTGTCAGTCATTCTATCTGTCTATCTGTCTGTCAGTCAGTCAGTCATTTTATCTATATCTATCTGTCTATTTGTCTATCTAACTGTTTTTCTGTCCGTCTGTCATTCTGTCTATCTTTCGTTTTATCTGTCAGTGTTGTCCATCCATCTATCCATCTATCCATCTATCCATCTATCTATCTATCTATCTATCTATCTATCTATCTATCTATCTATCTATCTATCTATCTATCTATCTATCTATCTATCTATCTAACTGTCTGTCATTCTATCTATCTATCTATCTATCTATCTATCTATCTATCTATCTAACTGTCTGTCATTCTATCTATCTATCTATCTATCTATCTATCTATCTATCTATCTATCTATCTATCTATCTATCTATCTATCTATCTATCTATCTATCTATCTAACTGTCATTCTATCTATATCTATATCTATCTGTCTATCTGTTTTTCTGTCCGTCTGTCATTCTGTCTATCTTTCATTTTATCTGTCAGTGTTATCCATCTATCTATCTATCTGTCTCTCTGTCTTTGTCTATCTTTCTATCCGTCTATCTGTCTGTCATTATATTGTTCTGTGTGTCACGTTTTATCTTCTGTCGTTCCGTCTATCATTCAATCATTCTATCTATAGTTGTTTTAGTTGCTTCATTTCATGTCTTTAGTTATTTCAGTTCAGTCATTTTGTTAGCCATTTACGTTAAACAGGAACAATTTAGCTCTTTTTTAAAAATTTGCTCTTTTATCCAATGCAGCTTACAATTGGGGAATTCACATTTTTGTGTTTTTTTTCTAAATGGTTAAACTTTTATTTCAGTTAGCAGTTTGCACGCAGATGTTTTGGCTGTAGTTGACAGTAAGAACTGTTGTGGGCACACAGAAAGCTGAGCTCGGTCTCACCGTCCACTCGACTCTCTGTGTGTTAAAAAGGAAGAAGCAAAAGACTTGCAGAAAATGACCATCGAGCTCTCACTTCCTCAAACGCTGCTCTCACTGTACATGCATGCGTAAGTGTGGTGAATCAGCTCAAACGGATTGGCGCTTTCTCCTCAAACGTCCCCTTTTTCCTCTCCGTGATCTTCTCGGTATAACGTCGTGCGCGTGAAACGCTCACGAGCAGCCAATGGGAGGCCAAGTAAAGCAGAAGCGTGTTTGAAGAGGGCCTCTCTAATCGACTAAGGTAAACGCACATGTTTTTCTCCCTGGAAAAAATGCTGGCTTTTCGACACACGTCAATATTGACCGGAGCTTGTGCGGTGTTTCTGTTAGTGGTTAAACTGTTTGTCGGTAATTAGCGGCGTTTGCTAAGTCAAACATCTACTTCTCTTGCGCTTGCTTGGTGTTTTTAAGGATGTGATTAAACCTCTTTGCGCTTTTGAGTTCTCAAGTTATGCGTGTTGTTGAGAAAAGTGGATGAAAAATACCACATATGCACAATGCACAACTCAAGAAATTGAGTTCAGCTGACAAATTGAACAAATTTTTGCACAAAACACTGTAAAAAATAAATAAATAAATAACAATTTGAAAAGGCAACCAGGTTTAGTTTATACAGAAAGTAAAAAAAGTGTATATTGAATATTAGCACTATTGTCTTCTTCATATGCTTTATATAAAATACAATTTGCTTCCTAATTGATTCATTTTACAACATTAAAATTCATTGCACACTGGGTTCGAAAAAATCCTTTTCGCACTTTAAAAATGACGACAACCTCATGTTACGTCGCTTTTACACGATGCCTCCGAAAATTCATTTAAAAAAAATTGCATCAGATATTGCATTTTAGATATGATACTGCGTTTTAGACTAAAAATCCTTAGGAAAGGATGACAAAAAAACCCGAAACATTTAATAAAATCACACAGAAGAAATTCAAATAGTGAATAATGACAGAATTTAAATTTTTGGGTGAACTATAATGCGAAGCTGCTTTGAAGACGTCTGCATTGTATGAAGTGCTAAAAGTAAATGCAACTGAATGTGGATTGCTTTCACTTAACAACAACCTAGCAACCATTTAGATCACCCTAGCGACCGCATACTTTTGCATGAGCACCGCTCATATATGAGTTGTTTTTGCATAGACCCTTGTATAAAACAAACCACTCAGATGTTTCCTGTATATAGGCTACTTCTGTTTTTTTTTTTGAAAGTGGGTTTCATCTGTTCTTTTAGGGAATCGTAGCAAGCATGTGTCTTTACAGAGCGTTTCCTTCCCTTATCACCGACTGAGGGATCTAAGGCTGAACCAGACAGTGTCTGTGACAGATGGAGAATGATGCCGTGTC
>NC_056711.1:19894715-19897215 GCF_018831695.1 Puntigrus tetrazona | reverse complement strand
CATGATCACGCTGCATATCTGTAAATATCAGCAGATTTGTATGTCCACAGCTGATGAGGGAGCACAGAGATGGCTTCATCACATTCATGTGGTTTAAACACACCCAAACACTCTCAGCTGAGAGAGACCTTGTACCAAACCACGAACCCTGAGCTTGTGATCGCTGACTTGATAGCAAGAAAACACCCTTTTTACATCACACTTGTTTGTATCTATAAAATATTGCATGCATACAGAATTTCTTTTCCCAAGGCAACATTAATAAATTTTTTTTAATTAAATTAAAATCGTACATTTTTAAATTGAAATATTAAAAATACAGACATAAAAGGGATAACTTTTTAGAAATAAAAATTAAAACACTATTTAAATTTAATTTAAAACATAAAAGAATACAAATGTCAAAAACTAGTGGTGTCAAACAATTGCATCCAAAATAAGTTTTTGTTTATATATTCTGTGTGTTTATTATCTATCTATAAATAAACACATACACACGCCCTATGATTCCAAAATATCAATGAATAATTTGAGCATTTATATAATTTATATATAAATATATTTAATGTATAAACATGACATATTTTCCTAAATGTGTTTATTTATAAAAAAATATACACAGCACACACATTAAAATCCCAATATTACTTAAGTGAAAACAAATACAAAAAAATAATCAAATAAAAAACATTATTCTTTTAGTAATACATAATGCACAGCAACCGAAAATATCAAAATTTTATTATTAAATGCTTTTGTAGTGCTGTTTTTGTAACTCAGAGATGGATCTGATTCAGTGTTGAACAGCTCCATCTGCTGGACGTGAATAGAGTTATCATAGAGTTCTGTGTAGAGTTGAGTGAAAAAATCATGTGTCATGGGTTTATTTCACTGGGTAATTCCTTCATTACTTGCACTGAGTTGCTGTACTCTCTTCTTAAACATACTTCTTTATCAGATCAGATGATTGACCTACTTTGGTCAGCTGGGAGTCTTTTTCCTCTTTTGAGAGCGATCGACCTTGTGACTAACATCACTAGTCTTCTCCCAGACCCTGGTTTGTGTGTAAAGTGGGTCAGTTGTGTTTGTTTTGTTTTGTACTGTTTTTCTTAGACTCTTGTCTTTCTTTCACAGTCTCTCTCACACACACACACACACACACACGCACACACTGAGCGCAAATGCTTCAAAGAGGCTTGTTTTGGGCTATAATCAATAATAAACACCAGGGTAGGCGAATATTTTTGTCATGGTTTTGGATTGATTTTGACCTAAACTGGTGTTTAGTTTTGTTCGCTTTCCCCCCGTCAAGACTTTATTGTGTTTGTGTGTTTAGCCGAGCGTTTTGGTAAGAAGCTAGAGGAACTGAGGAGAGAGCGAGCGACGCTTAAGCCTGGTTTACCATCCAGACATCCGGAGGTCACTGGGTTTCTGGAGCGTCTCAGATCGGCCGTTCACAGCGTCATCCACAGGACGGACACACACTGCAGGTCTGGACACATTCAACAGCTCAGCAGAGCTGCATTGTTTGATTTAAAAATACAGTAAAATCACCTTTAGTTACTAAACCGGTATTTATCATTGTAAGCACTATTTATATATATATATATATATATATATATATATATATATATATATATATATATATATATATATATATAAAATTTTATTATTTTATTATATTTTTAATTTATATTTTTAATATTTAATATATATATATATATATATATATATATAATTTTTATTTATTTTTAACTTCTTTTTTTCTTTCTTGTGAGTGTATGTGAAGTCAGAGATAATGTTGTCTACTCAACAAAAAAAAAAACCTTAAAATAAAATGTAAAATCTGTAATAATATTGCAATTTAAAATAGGTACTTTCTGTGTGAATATGTTGTAAAATGTAATTGCTGAATTTTCAGCGTCGCTGCTCCAGTCTCGAGTTGCTCTAATATGCTGATTTGCTGTTCGACAGACATTTTTTTGATTATTATTGAAAAAACTTGCTGCAAACCTTGATTTTTATTTTTCAGTATTCTTTGATTAAAGGAAAGTTTAAAAGAAGAGCATTTATTTAAAATGGTGATCTTTTGCCACATAAATGTCTCTAGTATCGCTTTAGCTGTATTAAGTATTTTATTTTTTAAGTAAATTATCAGTTTGATGCTACCACATTTTATTATATATATATATATATATATATATATATATATATATATATATATATATATATATATATATATATATATATATATAAACAAAACAAACTATATTTGAATTGAATCTATTCTTCACAGCTTAATTCTGAAAATATCTTATTTCTAAATCTGCCTTGTTTTTATATAACACTACAGAACACGTCACTGTATTGTATTGAAGGGCTGGTTAGTTGATATTGCTCTCAGAAATAACCCGTCAAAACAGGAAAGCACACAAGTGGGGCTGGAATGTGGCTAAACAGCACTTCCTGTTGCGTATTGTTTCCATATGTTTATTACTGA
>NC_056711.1:19874715-19884715 GCF_018831695.1 Puntigrus tetrazona | reverse complement strand
TGCGTTTAAGGTGTTAGAAACGCGTTATTTTGACACATGCTGTACATTATTGTTTCTCCTCTTAAGCCCCGCCTCCTGAAATGGATGCGCTCTGATTGGCCAGCTATCCGGGGCGATGCGATCGGCCGAATACGAAAAACTGAAAAACTGTTGCAATGTTATGACTCCTGTATATCTGTATTATTTAATTAATGCTTATAAAAAAGATTTTGCCTGCGTAGGTTGGTTTTCATCCAAGTAGCAAAACTATATTTATTTATATTTATATATTTTCTTCGTGAAGAAAATGAGGCCTATTATGTGATAATTGACGTTTAGTTAATATAACAATAAATTAATATATTTTAAACTATGCATTATGGCTGTATTTGATTCAAATATTTATTTTAAATGTAAAAAATCTGCAAAATATTGTAATGGATAATTATCATTATTGAATATGAAATTGAATAAATGGATTCTGAAGTACACATTATGACAGCAAAATAAAACAAAAATGCTGTCTGCATAGGATAGTGTTATGCAATAATTCAAAAAAGGATAAAATTATATTTTGCATTAAGAAAATGATACGTACCAACTAATATTAATAAATATAAACCAAAAACAAACAGATACATAGGTTTTGTTTGTAAGCATTAATCCATTATATTTTGCTCATTGAATTAATTTATACTGATTTCAGTTTAAAAAAAAGAAAATGAAGTGTATATGCAAGATGATTTTAGTTAAAAATGAATCTAAAAAAAGGCTAAATGAAGAGATGTAAACTCAGAATATTAATAAATACTATAATAAGGCCGTATAATGTACCTTGTCATTGATTATCATGGTAGAGTTTGTAAAAAGTGCTGGTTTGAGTATCAGATTGGTGATGCTGTTTGCGTCCATTAATGCTGCAGCTCTGCTTTACTCAGATAACTCCATCCCTGGGAACAAATCAAGGTGCCTCGTTGTTGTCCGTAGCAGAAGATATAATTAGAGGAGCAGTAAATGGAGCGGAGAATGTGAGCAGGTGACGGAGGCTTTCAGAAATGAGGCTGTGTGTGTGTGTGTGTGTGTCTGTGTGTCTGTGTGTGTGTGTGTGTGTGTGTGTGTGTGTGTCTGTGTGTGTGTGTGTCTGTGTGTGTGTGTGTCTGTGTGTGTGTGTGTGTGTGTGTGTGTCTGTGTGTGTGTGTGTCTGTGTGTGTGTGTGTGTCTGTGTGTGTGTGTGTCTGTGTGTGTGTGTTTTGTGCTTTCTCTCTGAAAAAACCCCCATCTTTTTAGAAACACACCTTTCATTTGTTATTGTGTTGAATGACCTTTGCTGCCACCCTTTAGTTTGGGACGCAGAGCAGTGGTATTTTAGTATCATTGATCATAATATTATAGTTTTATTGATATATTGATTGTAAAATCATGTATATTACATATTTTTATATTTTTGGCGTTTTCATTTTAAAGTATATTTTTAAGATATATATATTTTTTAACATCTATATAATTTTATTATTATTTTTAATTAGTTTTTTTATAAAATTTAAGTCTAACGTTTAGTATTTTGCGTTTTTGTAATAAAATTTTGTATTTTTTCTTTTGTTTGCTCTCCATTTTTATTTATATATATATATATATATATATATATATATATATATATATATATATATATATATATATATATATATATATATATATATAATATTATTATTACTATTAGTTTTTATTTTTTTATAATTTTATTTCAGTTTTAATCATTTGTGTAGTTCAGGTGAAAAAAAGATGTAATTAAATACAGTATACTATATATAATATACTAGCTCCTGGCCAAGTTGCAGTTTTTTAAGTAACATTTTCTTAAGGTGTCAGCGTTAGTTAATGATAATAACCCTGATGCAAAGCATCACTAGTGCTATATTGCCCTTGAAAATCCCTTAAAAGGTCACGCAATGACCTTTTTGCCACTAGCTAAGCATGTGGCTTGGAAATCCGAGCTCATTATTGTCAAACAGCGCACCTGTTTACGCTCACGCTTAGCGCTCAGGAGGTCAGGTTTGGATGCTCCTTGTAACCACGGCAACAGTCTTTGCCTGGAGAAGTGCTGAGTAAGATGCTTTTGTCCTCGTCTCTCTCCGTGCCGTTGTGCTGAAACTCAGAAACTCCGACAGAGGCCCATTAATCACAGCCGTCTCCTCTGACTCAATTAAAGAGACAGGCTATTCCTCTTATTGCAGCAGCGTGTCATGCC
Source organism: Puntigrus tetrazona (assembly GCF_018831695.1). Taxonomy (NCBI): domain Eukaryota; kingdom Metazoa; phylum Chordata; class Actinopteri; order Cypriniformes; family Cyprinidae; genus Puntigrus; species Puntigrus tetrazona. The sequence continues at coordinate 19,882,491 of NC_056711.1, read as the reverse complement.
CACGCATCTGCATCTGCTCCGAGCGCACGGCTGCAGGTGTAGCGTCTGCTTTTTAATGCTGTGAAAGAGGCTTTGTGTTCGTTTATACGCCGCAAATAATTACCGGCTTTCTCTGAATAAATGCCTGCGCTTTTGGCCGTCATTAGCTCCTTCAGATGCATTAGCGGGATGTTTCTGTTTGTGTTCGCGCCGCACGCCGCGATAGCTGATTCTCAAGTTGTCAGAAAAAGTGCTAATTAATGAAGTCGTTTCACGTTTAGTCACATCTGAGCTTACCTTATTAATGAGGCAAGAAAACGATCGGCTCCTGAAAACAAGAAAAAGACGTGCTTTAAGTTGTTTTAATACCTTCGGGTGATGTTTTGCATGCTTTTCTCACTTCTGATCGACAGTTATAATGATCAGAATAGTGCACTGCCGTACTACTCGTACTATTTCTGCAGTATGCATACTGTATTCGGTATATAAATGTGGTTTGCATGGGAAATTGTTCACAAAAATGTGAAACGGACAACAACAACAAAGAACGCTTTACCGCTGTATGTTGTATTTCATGATGCAATATGTTCAATTTTAGGATAAAATCAACGTATACTTAACATTTGACTAATTTTACCAAATTTTAAGGTCTTAAGTATCTAAGATGGTAGATGGCCTGATTTGATTATTAAGCTTCTGTGTTATTAAACGACAAAATATGAGCAGTGCTTAAATATGGTTTACTTTTGATGAATTATGGCTGTGTTTATTAGTTTTTTTTATACAGTAATATATTATAGATTGTTGAAAGAGTGTGTATCTTTTTAAATGAAATGTTAAAGAATTTCAAAACAAGAGTCCCAGAGTATTACAGGCTTATTTATTTATTTATTTTTCTTCCTTTTTTTTCTCTCTCATCATTAACTAAAATAACATTTTTACAAATATTTTTTATTATTGTTTACGAAACGCATTTCTGTTATTTCAGCAACATTTTTTGTTTGTATGTGTGAGCGCACGTTTTAGTTTGTGAAACGATTAATCATGATTATTCATGATATATTAAAACCGATTAATCACATCCAAAATAAAGGTTTTGTTTACAATTTGTGTGTGTGTGTGTGTGTTTGTGTATGTATTTGTGTGTGTGTGTATATATATATATATATATATATATATATATATATATATATATATATATATATATATATATATATATATATATATATATATATATATAGATATATATATATATATATATATATATATATATATATATATATAGATATATATATATATAGATATATATATATATATATATATATATATAGATATAGATATATATATATATATATATATATATATATATATATATATAGATATAGATATATATATATATATATATATATATATATAGATATAGATATATATCTATATATATATATATAGATATATAGATATAGATATAGATATAGATATATAGATATATATATATATATATATATAGATATGACACTTACACATACAGTATACATACATGTATACATTAATTCACATAATTTATAAAAATATATAAACAACTTTTTACACCTATCTATATATATATATATATATATATATATATAGATATAGATATATGTATATGTATATATATATGTATATGTGCAGTCATACATAATAAATGTGATGTGAATCATTTGACAGCAAAACTAAATAATTGAATAAATATATGGTTTTTACTGTGTTTTTATTTTTACATTTATTTGTTTTATTTGTTGTATTTACATAATATATGGTACTTTACTGTTATAGTCACAATAATCGTTTTATCGTCTCGCTTTAAACACTTTATTGTAATATTAGCAATATTTATTAATTTATTAGTACATAAACCAACTTGAATAGACACGTGTTTATTAAATAAAACATGTGTGCATCTTTACAATCAAACAAACACTCAAAAGAGTCCAGCGTGCACACCTTAGTAATGCTTCATCATTTAATCTCAAGGGTGATGAACAATTCTCCTCATAATTAACGAGTTTCAATATCACCGCATTGCGGTGCAACCAACACTTTTCCAATCCCCAAGAAATGCAAAGAAGACACGTCGTGATTAAATGACAGGAAATGTGCAGCATCTGGATAAGTAGTAGCTTTAAGACCGCACTCTTAAAACGAGCACGTGCAGGGCGATCTTTTAGCTTTCTAGGACGTTTTTTGACCAATGTTGGACGACCAGGATATATGCTCGTGAGCCCCGGGCCTGGTGCGTGTGCCCACAGCGTTACATTTGCGTTCTCACACTGTTTTCCACACTCTGATGGTTAACAGATTGCTGCACGATCTACTGTCCAGACAAACCCAAAGCACTTCTTCACTATGTGCCACTATCACCATCTGCTGCTGAAGAGACTCTCATCTCTGCAGTCTGTTGTGAGCAGCATCTCGCTCCGTAAAGACGTTGAGTCGCTCGTCTGTGGTTTGCTGGGTGAAGCTTATGGACCAGTGGGCCGCGTTACAACACACTACAGTGATTGAATCTGAGTTCATGTCTGTCTTGAGATCAGCTTCAAACTAAATCAGGGCTGAAGTGTGTGTGTGCTGTACATATATATGCACAGTGTATATTCATGTGTAGCTGTTGTATGAAGTATTCCTCTGTCATTCTATTTAGTTACACACAATTTAATGTCTGTATTATTTGTGTTGTTTTAATGTTTGGATCACTTGTTTGAAATGTTACTGACATCTGTTGAAAATTTCAAGTCAACAGCACCTTTAGAAATATGTTTACTGAGAAAAATTGTGACTTTTTTATATTTAATAAATATATATTTTTTATATTTATTTAGTAAATATATTTTTATATTTACTTATTTTACTTAAAAGTATTCAACACATGACCATTTTTCTCAGTAAATATATGTATGCATGTGTGTGTGTATATATATATGTGTGTGTGTGTGTGTGTGTGTGTGTGTGTGTGTGTAAAATGTCTAAAATTTAATTCACAAATTATATAATATATAAACTTTTTTTTCTTAAATGTATACATGCGTGTATGTATATATATATGTATATATATATATATATATATATATATATATATATATATATATATATTCTGTATATGTATATATTTATATGACAATAAATCTTTTTTTTTTTTTTTTTTTTATAAATATGTTTATATATATATATATATATATATATATATATATATATATATATATATATATATATATATATATATATATATATATATATATATATATATATATATATATATAAAACGTGTGTGTGTGTGTCTATCTTAGTTTTTATGTTTAAATAAAATGTTTCAATAGTGAAAAACGTTAAGAACGCTGTGCTTTACAAAGGCAATATCATATGTGTCCACACAATAATTTAGTATTTAATTGTCCTTGAAACTTGATCTGGACATGTTTTTGCAAGTTTCATCCATAATAAAATGACAGTCTTGCCTGGACATGAATATGTATGATATGCCAGCATCTCTCTCTGATGTGCATCATGTTTTTCTCTTCAACAGAGCACAGTTTAAAGGAAAACACTCTGAAGTATATTGAGCTTCTGGAGGACAGACTTCACAGGTAATGGATATTTCTCATCTCTCTTCCACACAAACAGCCCTCGTCTCGTCCCTTGGGTTGTTTTTCCTTATTATTTAAGCAGTTCACACTGTCTGGCCTTGTTTCGATTCTGTCTCTCCGGATGGTTCAGCGTATTAAATCGTTCAGGTTTGCGCTGACTGCATCAGTTTCTGATGAGCTCGTCTTCATCTGTCCAAACTGACATCTCAAAATGAACCAAATGAAATGAATAAATGGAGATGTGGACTGCCACTTTAATAAATTGTCTCACTAGAAAAATATATTTGTTATGAGCGCTCTTGGCCCCTTTTTTACTGTATTCAATCATTTTAAATACAGCCACTTGCAGACAAAAAAACCAAACATTTTTAAATTACTAAAAATAATAAAAAATGCAACAAAATTGCTAAAATGTTAACTAAAATGAAAATGGAAAATATGAAAATATTAATTATTGAAATATAAAAAGTAAGAAAATAATAATAAATAAAACATTATAAAATATAAATAAAAACTAAAAGTATTTCAGTGATACCAAAAAGTATTTAACCTGAATATACTTCAGTGAAGCAAAAGATATATAACACAAAAACAATACTACATGCTAATAATAATTATTATGAATAATAGTAACATAACAGTTGTTATTATAGTAAAAATATTAATATTTCTGAATAAAATGTATATCCTTGACATATAAATTATTTAATAAATTAAAATTATAAATTAATAAATAATAATGCTTGGTTCTTTCATATATTATTTTAAAAAGCAAAATTTCGCATAGATTTTTTTTCTTCATTATGAAAAAATTAGGGACACGATCATTTAATTTTGTTCGCGGGAAAATTTTGAGACATAATTTGATATAAAAGCTGGGTCCTGAAGCAAAACAGTTTATAGCGCTGGTTTAATTAATGTGAAAATGGGAACGCTGTTATTTCTGACCTTGAGATATTGAGTCCGCATGACGGGAGGACCAGAAGCTGTAAATTTCATGCATAGTAATGGAGACGAAAGGTTAAACGGTTGCCAGACTTGGCTTCGTCGCGAAATCCAGCTGCAGATCTCCACGTGCGCTGCTGTTTTAATTTAGCATCTCTCTCAACTTAAATAAGACGCAAATGGGTTTAATTGAATGAGTTATTAGTTGCCGTACTCAACCGTAGAAATGTAGCATTCATTACATTTCAATATAACACTATGGGCGACCATCTGGAGGGAAGCGTGGCATATGGTTTACCGTTCGCTCCTTTGCAAAAGCACATGCTCGGATGCCAGAAGCGCTGTCTGTTGCCAAGGTGATTACTGTACGGGGTGCAGAGGAGGGACCCTCTCCGGAAACCCTCGCTTCTCACTTTCCTTCAATTTTATTTTAGCCGGAGCGATTGTTCTCCTTGTTACTCACCATGGAAACCTGCCTGCGATGAGTCTAAAAGCAGGCAGGCATTAGCCGGCGGTCGCTCTCAACCCCGCCGTGGCTTCTTTTGTTAGCCGCGCTCAAATAAATGGACTCTCCCTTTTTTTTATTCTTCCACAAATGGGAATATTAAAGGAATAGTTCGGGCCAGAAATGAAAATATACCATACGCTCAACGCCGCGAACGGCCAGGCTGCTTGTTTTCACACAGCGAGATGAAAGGAGTTTCTTGCACACAAAAAAAATTGCATTTTTCTAAATTGTTTTCTTTAGTTAACGTAAAAAAGTATGCTTTTTGCTTATTAAATGTAAAAATGTTCACTCTAGATATCTAATCTAATAGACGGAGTAGGCAGAATATATGAGCTAAAAGTTTGGAACACATTTTTATATTTAATTTATTTGTTTAAAAAATACGGTAATATTTTGATATTTTACTGTAATTTAGAAAAAACAGTTTTTTGTCTGTTTGAATGTTTTTTAAAATAAAATGCATTCATATTTGAATTTTCCTCATTACCCCAGTCATCAGTGTCACATGATCCTTCAGAAATCATTCTGTAAAGACATTTATAATGTTACAAAAAAAATTAGTTTTTTAATCTGTTTAACAAAAGATGTTAAATGTTCAGAAGCACACTTGTTTCTTGATCAGCATATTAGAATGATTTCTGAAGGAACGTGTGACACAGAAGACTGGAGTAATGATGCTGAAAATTAAGCTTTGATCAAAGGAATAAATTACGTTTTACAATATATTAAAAATAGGGAAATCTTATTTTAAATTTGATATTTTTTACAGTATTACTGTTTTTACCGTGTTTTTTTGATTAAAAAAAAAAGCTGTTCCAGCACATTCTCACACGCACAGCCATTAAAAAGCAACAGCTGTGGGATTTTCAGGAGTAAGAAAATCATTTTAGCACTGACTGTCCCCGTCACTCCTCAATCAGGGGATTCCTTTGTTTGTGCACATGCAGACTTTGAGCTAATAGACTGGTTTTCAAAGCACCACTGGCCCTTTTTCCTGCGGGAGGAACCTGTCAATCAGATTACTGCGTCTGTTTGATATCAGAAAACACAGAGAGATGATTGTTCCTCTCTTTTTTTTTTTGTGCTGCCATCAATCATTTTCATTTCTCTAAAACATCAGTTATTGTCAAAAGTGGTGTGGTGATAATTACCAAGGGCTAGCGACGCTGAGCATTTGACAAAATAAACCAAAAATAGCTTAGTGTTTTCAATGTGTTCGATAGATATATATATATATATATATATATATATATATATATATAGATATATATAGATATATATAGATATAGATATATATATATATATATATATATATACCCTACCCTAGAGTGTGCTGGTAATGTCAACATGTTAAATCTTACTGGGAACTAACATTTGACGACATAACGCCAAACGTCTTTCGAAATGTTCCAACGCTTTATCAACATTCGAAAAAATGATTAGAATCCAGCATTTTAGCAACATTATAACGTCCATTTCTATTGGAATCCAACATTTTAGCAACATTCTAATACATCGAATTCCATTGGAGTCCTACATTTTCGGCGCATCGAATTCTGTTGGAATCCTACATGGGAAACTTTTATTAGAATCTAGCGTTTTAACAACATTAACTTGTCAAATTAACTCCATTAACTAACGTTTGTGCGACATTCTAAAACAGAAGATGATTAGAATCCAACACTTGGACATGACAAATTCTATTGGAGTTCAACATTTCAGCGCAGTTCTAACATGTCAGATTGTATTAAAATCCAGTGTTTGTTGAGTTTTATTGGAAACCTGGAAACTTTAGCAACGTTCTCGAACGTTGAATTCTATTAAAATCCAAAATATGAGCATCCTTCAAACATTCTCAATGGAATCCAACAACTTTCTAAGATGTGTAGTTCTATTAAAATCAACAATCTGACATGTCACATTCTATTGGAATCCTGCTTTTTAGCGATAGCTAATTCTATTCTATTTTAGCAATATTTCGGAATTGGAATCCTACATTTTAGCAACAGTCCATCGTGACAGTTTCTGTTGGAAAACGGCCTTTTTTTGCAGCGGTCTAATGCGTCAGATCCTATTTCAGTCCATTATGAGTTACGCGTTCGTTCATCTCGGCTCTTCGCGATGCGCGAAACCAAACGCGAGCATGTAAATGAATCTCTGCGGGTTCGTGAGGCAGCCGAATGAAGCCGCCAGGACGAGCGAAGCAGGGTTTCTGGGGAGGCGACGGCATTGTCCGTTATCGCTTTAGGAAGCTGTCAGTCTCCAGAGACGCAGGTGTGAAGATCGTAATTATCATCCTCTCTGTGCGCTCTTCACTGTTTTATGGACTGTAGGAAACAGCAGGGGGCTTTAGTATCTCTATATAGTAACACATACATGAAGTACGTTGTGGTTCCTCCTCCAGTGTAAGCCTGAGATTTTATTTAGTTTGCCGGTTGATTCTGACCGTATGCCTTCTAGCACTGAAAGAGCTGAAACGTGATTGAATAGTAGCTCATGAAATCATTTTCTAATCTAACATTTCAGGATTTCTTTAGCATGTTTTTGACGAGACCTTTCTTCTGCTCACCAAGGATGCATTTAATTGATCAAAATACTGTGAAATATTACTGTTAATATGTTAAAATCAATTTTCAGCATCATTGCTCCGGTCTTCAGTGTCACGTGATCCTTTAGAAATCATAATATTACACCGATTTGCCGCTCAAGAAACATTTCTGATTATTT
>NC_056711.1:19849715-19869715 GCF_018831695.1 Puntigrus tetrazona | reverse complement strand
GCGACACGAGGCCGTTCCTGAGAGAACGGGGCGGACGCGAGTCAGTCGACCACCTCAAGACGCTCCCTGACTCTGAGCGCCGGAGAAACAGTGAATCACGCTTTGATGGAATTGGGACGGAGCCGACCGCGCGGACCTGTCCCACTTACCTGGCTGCCGCTAAACTGTGGGGTGAAGTTATTAGCGCGGCGCTGTGGGTTCAGACTCTGATGAGGCGAAGAGGAGCTGACAGCCGTGCTCACGTCTGACCTCGCAGTCGCTAAGGCTTTAACATTACCGTTTATACTTCACTGCGTTACGATTACGCAGAGTTTTACTGTTTTCAGTGACTGACCCAGTTAGTACACGCTTGTTTCAAGGATAATCATTAAAAGTCATCTAGAATATATATGTGTTTATATATTGTATGTATGTATATATATATATGTATATATGTGTATATATATATGTATATGTATGTGTGTATATATATATGTATATGTATGTATGTGTATATATGTGTATATGTATATATATGTATATGTATATATATGTGTATATATATATGTATATGTATGTATGTGTATATATATGTATATGTATGTATGTGTATATATATGTATATATGTATGTATGTGTATATATATATATATATATGTATGTGTATATATATATATATGTATATATGTGTGTATATATATATGTATATGTATGTATGTGTATATATATGTATATGTATGTGTATATGTATATGTATGTGTGTATATATATATATATATATATATATATATATATATATATATATATATATATATATATATATATATATAATGTATGTATTTAATGTTTTTAAAGTAGCTTCTTATGCTCATCAAAGCTGCATTCATTTGATCAAAAATGCAAGAAAAAAATCAAATAACACTTTTATATATTAATATACATTAAATTCTAATTTATTTCTGTGATGCAAAGCAGAATTTTTTGCATCATTATACAGCCTTCAGTGTTACATGATCCTTCATACATTTTTCTAATATGCTGATTTATTATCAGTGCTGGAAACGGTTTCATTATTTATTTTTTTCTAATTTAGTAATGACTGATGAAAATTCAGCCGTGCATCACAGAAATAAATTAGATTTTAAGGTTTTAAAAATAGAAACCCATTATTTTAAAATATTGGTGTTTTGAAGGTTCAGTTTTAGTTAAAAATACAAATAATCCTTGAAATTGGTCTTATTGGTCAAGGGATGTTTGAGTTTTGTTTACAGTTTTGCTTTCAGAAATCCAGTTTGCTGTGTTCCAGCTTGATTTTCTTTCCACAGCCTTAAAGTTATTCTTTTATTTCTGAAAACATAAACTCTGTAGCAAATAAACAACCCAGAAAGAACAGATTCACACACATTTAAAATGCTGTGGAACATCTTTAAATGTCATTCTAACTTCCATCTGTTTTTCTTCCATGCGGTTTAATGACACTGCAGATAAAAATGACATTTTCCAGATGAAAATGCACACGTCCCGGTGCCGTCTGTGCACGAAGAACCATTATCGGCATATTAGCGCCACACTTGAGCAGCTAGGGAGGAGTGTGAGAAGCAGGCTTTAATTTGTGTTTGTTTCTCAGGATCTGTGTGGAGAGACGACAGAGATGACGGAGCGCTGTGAACTCATCAGTGAGCGACTGCATTACCTGGAAGAGCAGCTTCAGACCGCCATAGAGCAGCATGACAAGAACCTCACTCATATCCTTACAGAGCTCTGTGTGTGTGCATGTACTGTTCATTAGATATTCACTATCAGTAGTGCTCATATTTAGTTAGGTTTGGTGAGTTTGTTCAAATCACTAACACAGCGTGCTAGAGCATAACTCGTGTAAGTAATCAAAAAATCCCATAACCCCAAAATCAAATCATAAGTGAGAAACTTAAACCATACCACCCAGCACACCCAAGGAACCACCCTAAAGCACCCTAGCAACTACTCCGATCATCTCAGTATAGCAACTCCCTGAACATCTTTAGTAACATCTTTAGTTAACCACTCAGATCTCCCTATTAACACAATGCCTGAAAAAAACACCCAGAGTGCCTTTTCAGTCACCCAGAACATCCTAGCAACACTTTAGAAACCATCCAGATAACCCTAGCAGCCTAGCACCATAGACACCACCCAGAGCATTAGCAACCATCCAGAAGATTATAGCAACACCCTAGAAACCACCCAGAGCACCTTAACAACCACCCAGAACATCCTAACAATGCCATAAAAACCTTCCAGATCACCCTACTAAGACAACTCTGTAGAAGTGTTATATAAACCATTTTTAAATGCCCTAGCAACCACCCAGTACATCCTAACAATGCCCTAGCAACCATCCACATCACCCTATCAACTCAAGACCCTAGAAACCACCCCTAATAGCCCTAAAAACACCCTAAAAAACCACAGAGAACACCCTAGCAAAACACCCTAGCAAACTCCCAAATCATCCTAGTAAAGCAATGCACTTGAAACCACCCAGAGCACCTTAGCAACCAGCCAGAACATCCTAACAATGCCCTAACAACCATCCAGATCACCCTAGTAATGCAACACCCTAGAAACCACCCAGAGTATCTTAGCAACCACCCAGAATATCCTAGCAATGCCCTAGCAACCATCCACATCACCCTACCAAGACAATTCTTACATAAATCATTTTTTAAACACCCTAGCAACCACTCAGAGCACCTTAGCAACCACCCAGTACTTCCTAGCTTCACAGTGGTGACCCTTGCCTGTCCAAACTCCACACTTGTCCTCAGAATATGCTCTTTTAGTCGGTTATTCTGAGCTCTAATGGAAGTCCTCAGGGTTTCTCGGTTGGGCGTAATAAAAGCGACTCGTCAGCGCTTCACTCCGCTGTCACTTACAGCCACAGGAACACGTCTCTCACACTCATTAGAGCCACTAATGGAGCTTTAACTTTCAAAGCGTCTCATTTGACAGCACGCGACTCTCTCTTCCGGACGGGAATTAAGGATAAACCATTTCTTCCTTTCTTTTTGAGAGAGATTGAATATGAGGGATGAGATTTGAGTTATTAGAGAAACCCGGCGCTCAGCAAAGGTTGAAAGGAGACGGGAGACAGAGAAAGGGGGAATGAAGACAGACTAGTCGCCCGTCACTCTGAAGTGAGATGAAAGCGGGGAGATGAAGGGAAAGGTTGTGACATAGTGTGCTGTCATCGCTCTGACATCTTCATATTTCTGGCCACCTGTGAGCCGAGCAGAGCCCAGATTTTGCGTTGACTGAGAGGAAAGAGCATAGATGAGATTGATCTGAACGTCCCATCTTCTTCTGCTTCGTTACACCCAACTTTGTTTGACTTCCTTTCTCTATAGCGCTTGTTCTCATGTGCTTTTGCTTCAGGATCAAGGTTTAAATTAGACATCGAGGGGCACTAATTTTGATTATTTCATGTCAGCAAGTAGTTTACTGCACATTCACAAAAACTGTGGCCCACCAATTAAGAACTGAATGCTTTGTGTGCCATCTGCCATATACATACATGTATGGAAATATATATGTGTGTGTGTGTGTGTACTACATGCATTTCTCTCTTGCTTTAGAATTGTTATATAAATATATTTTTATTAAATTATTGAAATTAATTCCTTTGTAAAATGTACTTTATATAATTATATATAATATATATTTAAATAATTCAGAATAAATGTATCATCAATAAATTAATTACAATAATATACACAGACATTATTTTTCTAAATATGTTAAATTAATTTATATCTAATAATTATAAAATACAAAATTTTTCTAAATAGATTTTACAAATAATTTGATATGTAATCATTTAAAATATTTATCATTATTAATTTATATATGCAATAATTTATTAATTCAAATTATTGATTTAACAAATTTGTTATAATCATTTAAAAAATGAAGTAGGAATATCTCACATTGCATTTAATTATTTTAATAATTATTTTAAATTATTAAATTAATATTTTATATAAACATTATTTTAATATCATTATTAATTATTGTGTATTAAAAAAACGTATTAAAACATTGTTAAATTATTTTAAAATTAAATGATGTAAAAAAAAATAAAATAAATTAAAAATTTTAGGCATCCCAGGTAAACTTTTAATGGTAAATTAAAAAGTATTGCTATGCGAACGAAGCACTCCGTTAATCAGCCTCTTAATGAAAAATGCCATCATGCTAATGATTTATTTGCTCCAAAATGTCTCGCTCTGTTGAAGACACAAATCAAACTTTGACAGAATTAATGTCAGGATCATATGCTCAGATATGCTAAATATAAATCAGCCGAACAATCTTATATAATCTGCGTCTTACGATGGCGTTTGATTGATCTGCTCGAGTATGAGGAGTAAATGAAGCCTCCCGCAGTGTCGTGTCTCATAGACTTTGATTATACGTGTGTGAGGTTTGATTTCCACGTATCTCGAGGAACACACAGCGCTGGTTTGATTGCTCCGGTTAACCAGAAAGATGAGCAAATAAGCACATAATAAGCTGAAGTTTGCGCCTGAAGAACTTCATTAGATCCGTCCGTTCAGCCCGAGGGAGATCTTACCGATCCTCTTTCATAATTCATGAAGCGCTCTTTAACGCTCGTTTAATTATGAATGAGGACAATCTGGGGCCATTTGGAGAGCAAAACGTGCCCGTCAGGCCCCATCTGCCCCTTTGATTCGCCATTTACACCGGACACTCGGTCCCGCTCGGACCGGTTAAACAATCGAGCGCTGATGAGGGCAGAGCCCGTTCTCATGAAACCCACATTAATTATTTAGGAGAGATTGCTTGAACTGCGCGCGGCCCGTCGGGGAGATGAACCACGGCTTTGAATTATGAAGGGTCGTTTGGGGAGGAGACGTGATCGTATAATTGAGAAATCTGTGTCAGGTGGAAGTCTTAAGATGTACGGATTAAAAACAATAATAATAATAGTAATGCGTGATTGGTAAAAATATAAAATTTATATATATATTTATTTTTATATAATATATATATATATATTATATAAAATTGTGTGTGTGTGTGTATATATATATATATATATATATATATATATATACACACACACACAATTTTATATATATATATATATATATATATATATATATAAAATTTATTTATATATATATATAAAATTATATATATATAAAATTTTATATATATATATATATATATATATATATATATATATATATATATATATATATATATATATATATATATATATATAATTATAAAATTTTATATCTGTCTATATAGATATATAATTTTATATTATTGAAATTTTCAGCTTTATAAAAGTAATGCATAACACATGGCTTGCAATTTAGTGTGTACATTTTTAAGGAAATAATTTATTCGTTTTTTTGTAGAAATGTATAGCATATTGTATATTTTGAAATTAACTATTTAATTGCTTTACAATTATTTCTAAATAATGGTATTGTATTTAATTATTTTAGTAAGATAACTATATTTATTAGAAATAATAGTATTTAATTGTTATTATAGTAATATTTTTGTGTATATATTTCGTACAGCCATGCATTATACAGTACTACTTTATTTTCATTACTATAATTATGTAGATTAGATTTTCCTATGACAGCTGATTTAATGTAAATATAGCATAATTAATGGTTGGTAGTAATGTAATTATTTTTACATAATTGTATTAAAATATTATTTTAATAAGAAGAAATTATGTATGTATGCATACATAAAACAAGTTTTTTTTTTTTTTTTTTTTTTACAAATCAACAGTTTCTATGACATTCGCACCCTGAAGCCTAGTGTCTTGGATTTTTAGTATATTAACATATTTAAAACAGGCATCCCTGGTAAACCTCTGAAGTGAATACTGTTTTTGATTAAACCCATGTTAGTCTGGTTAGTCGCAGACCGATCTCTATTCTTGTTTAAGCCTTTGTTTCTATCATCTGTGGATGTTTGTGCGTGAATGAGTTGAATACATTTGGCGTCGTTCTTTAACTCTGATGGCCACTGTCCTTGGAGAAGGAGGTTCAGGAGGTGAAGGCTGCTCTTCAAGCGATGCTGTCACAGCTGAAGGACGAGGAAGAGGAGGACGAAGAGGCCCACGAGAAGTACTGTGATGTAGAGGACGAACAGGCCGAGGATGAAACGCTGGAAGAGGAGCTTTACTTCAGTGACAGCTGGGAAATCTGAGCGCATTTCTATTTCTATCGCGTCGAAGTCTGTTTTCATACCGTCATCAGGTCCTTGAAGAGAACAGCTCACCTCTCCCTCGCCCACATGTCGTTTCAGAACCACTGGACTGTACTTTTCTTACTTTTGAAGGTTGCACTTCCACTGAAAAAAAAAATAAAAAAATAAAATCTCAAACATTTCCATTTAAGATAAGATTTTCGTTTCATGCAAGCGAGGAAAAAGCCTTTGGAGCGACATGCGGACAGAAATAATTTTTATCTCTCGATTAGGACCTCTAACCACGCGCATCTCGTCAAGAGATAAAATATAGAGATAAAAATTTTTTTATTCTAATCGGTTAGTGTTTATTATTTATTTGCTTGCCATATTTCCCAGCTGTTTATTCGCTTTGGCGTCACGTTGCTTCGTTATTTTAGCGTATTTAAACTGCATGGCATTTTATTTATTTATTTAAGTTGCTTTGATTATATCGATATTATTTTAGAAAAAAAAAACACACAAAAACAGACTTTTTTTTAATATACAGATGTGAAGACCAATAAACCCCTTAAGCCTAAATCTGAAGAAGTATTCAGCATTCAGACTCTGAGCTCAGGATCGAAACGTAGCCTTTTATCTCAACTCTTTTACGACTCGAACAAGAACATCGTGTTCAGGTTCACGACGAAACCGCTGTATTTGAGCCCTGCTGATGTTCTGTGAATTATAAGAGTCGTGTAGCATTAAGTGCCTTCTTTAAACATTGGTTGAAATGGTCTCCTTATTTGAAGCAGAAACAGGTGCTCTTTTTATAAGTCTTGATATGTTTTACTTTTTAAGGAAAGCACTTTTGTCTGTCACCTGTGGGTTTGTTTGTACTAATCGTGAATGTATATTTGCATGATTTTTGTCCCGCAGAACTTTATGTATTAAATGTATTATACATTTTTATTGTTTTTGAATACAGGTATCCCTGCCTAAATGCCTTTGCATCATTATTTTTTGTCAACAAAACAAGTCTAGTTCGACACCATAGCGCACTACTTGTTAATATAGTCGTAAAAAAAAAAAAGATTGTACCATCTGTTTGTGTAATATGAAATATGAAAGGTTTTGAGAAATGTAAAGGATGCTCTGCAGTGAATGGGTGCCGTCAGAATGCTGATAAAAAATCATTTAATGTCTTGAGAAGATGCATGTCTGTAAGAAGAAAACCCACCGGCAAGATTGTTTCTGACTACGAGTCCATAATTCATAACGGTGAAAAATACATCAAAAATAAGCATTATTACGAATTAGTGACTCAGCGGTTTGAAGTTAGAAACATCTCGACAGACTTGTTTCTCGTAAACTCGCAGCTTTCGCCTCCTCGAGATCCTCGGAGCGGTGAGGATCGTTGTGATGTTTGCATCCGGTCTCATTCTGACGGCACCCATCCGACGCTGCACTACAGATCTGATGAAGAGACGAGCTCCCGGATGGCACTGAGGGCGAGTACGTTTTCAGCAAATCGTAATTTTTGTCTGAACTGTTGCTGTAATAAACCGATGAGCGTCAGAGTAATCACGCAGGTGTATGCATCGGCTCGAGACGTTCAGTGGACAGGTACCGTCTTGTCTCCTAATTGAATCTTTGTGCCACGTTGCTGCTGCTCGTTTCCTGTCACCCTTCACTATGAAACAGCACGCAACATGTAGAGATGCTTCTTATTTATTTACTATTAAAAGGTTATTTACTTTTAAGGGCCTTTGTTTTCATGCTTTTGTAAGTCTGTAGAGAGAACATCAAAACCCAGTAATTTGGCCTAAATCTAAAATCTGATTGTTGTGAAAACCAAACTAAAAAGTGCTTTTGTTTTTAAATGCCCAAACTAGCAACACTGGCTCAACCAATAGCACGAGTCGTGGGCGGAGCTACACGGATACCTACTCAGCATTATTTTACCATACATTTATATACTATCTTTTATTAATATGTTTGATTTTATTGTTATTTTAAGTTTTTTTTTTATCTAAACACACAAAACTAACAAAACTATTTTTGTATAGTTTTAGTTATAGGAACACGCCAAAAAGCGCTTTTATCGGTAGCTTAGCATAGACAAAAGACTACAGTATACCCAAGACCTGACGCTCCTATAGTTTTGAAAGGGAGAAAATGAACGCTTAAAATGGCCGCTCAATCACAAGAAGCCCCGCCTCCTGAATAAAATAGCCAATCGCTGATCTATGAAGTCTGCGCTTCTGCTGTTAGAAGTTCAGGTTGCTATAGAAATGGCATTCTGGACTGCGCATGCGCACTGGCCGATTTCGCCAGAGAAATAAAGTTTTATATATTTATATTTCAGCAAAAGAAACAACAATTATTGCACAGTTGTTTCCAGATTCAGAAATACGGCTAGGAACAATACTCTCGTTCCACCTTTTTCCTCCCGACCAGCTATTTTTAGCTTAGTTTTGCTGCTTGACATTGAAAACTGATGTGTCCTATCGTGTTATTTCAACGTAGTATCTTAATCATGAACACAATGGTGTCCGGTACAAACAATTCTCACAAACAAACCTCTACTGCACGACGTTATCCCCGTAGCGTCTAACGAACCGGAAGTCTCGCCCATATGCTTACTTCCGCGTCCAGGAAAAAAAGCTGGGGCGCTGCGTAATATCCCAGCGAAGTTCTGACATAAACCTACATCAATTCGGGTTTTTATCATTCAGATATCAGGAGAAAATCGCCCTACTCCGGTTTCTGAACGCATGTTAAATTTGTGAAGCGGTGCTCGGCAGGCCACGATTGCGATTGAAATGCAAAACATTTGAAGGCGGAGAAAAACACCGAAAGGACCATTTAACTTGCAGAGTGCGCGAGGATTTAGCGCGCGTTCACAAGGTCTTGAGCGGCCGCCGGTGCGCGTGCACGAGACGAGCGACGAGGCACGCGGCAGAAACGCTTTCCCTCGGTCTTATCCCGTCATTCTGCCGGTGGAAATCACACTTAATTATGATCACGATGCCGGTGGGAGCACACACACACACACACACACGAGATGAGATGTGACAGGCACAAATCCTCAGCTGCAACTTCCTTCTTTTAGCCTTTACCTCTGCTTTCCTTGCTGTATTAATGACCTCCCAGTGCCTATGTTTCTGTATTTACTATATACGCCGCGGGTTATGGCTGTGAGGTAGGTGACTAAATCTAAAATCTGATCTATAAAATTGTTGTGAAAACCAAACTAAAAAGTGCTTTTGTTCTTAAATGCTCTGAGCCCAAACTAGCAACACTGGCTCAACCAATAGCGCGAGTCGTGGGCGGAGCTACACGGATATTTACATTTTTTTTTATCTATTTGTTTTTGTAAATTCATGTGCTTTTTAGTATATTTAATATTTATATTTAGGTTTATTTTAGTGTATAGTACTGATTTTATTTCAGGTAGACAGGTATAACATCTCTAATATGATGATAAAGAAGTCTAATACTTAAAATTTATGTCAGATTTATTTCAGTTATTTTTGTATAGTTTTAGTTATAGGAACACGCCAAAAAGCGCTTTTAGCGGTAGCTTAGCATAGACAAAAGACTACAGTATACCCAAGACCTGACGCTCCTATAGTTTTGAATGGGAGAAAATGCAACGCTTAAAATGGCCGCTCAATCACAAGAAGCCCCGCCCCTGAATAAAATAGGGGCGTGTCATATGCACGTCTTCGTATTACGTGAACGTGTTATGAAATTTGTCACTTATGTTAATGCGAGAAAAATCACTAAATAATTTTTTTAATTATTATTTTGAAATATGAAGCCAATAGCTTTTTCTGCATCAGTAAGAAGTTGAAGTCTTATGCAGGCCTAAAAAAAAAAAAAAAAACAGTAAAATTTGGCTGTTTATGAAAAACGAGGCTTGACTGAAATCGAACAGCAGCCTTGTCGGAGTTAACGCACATTAAGGCGCGCTAAATATAATGTAAAATAAATGTGTGTTTTAAAGGAGGCTGCGGTCATTAAACTGTACAGTACTTCCAGTCGCTGAAAGCTTGATATCACAGCTCTTCTGACGTCTCGAAATGTTTATGAGAAACCCATAGAGTCTGTATGATGAGGTCAGTATCATGCGTGTCTGCAGGGCTCGTGTGTTTTGACAGCAGGTCAGATGAAATCAGTGTGAGTGACTTCTGGGCCGAAGAGAGGACGGGGCCCCAGATGCTTGTGTGTGGATCGGCGCTGGGTTTTACTGCCCTCTATGGACGTGGAAATGCTGTCGTGTGATGTTTGGTTGTGTGTTTGAGGCGGAGAAGCTGGGAGAAGAAGCGGAGAGCTGGGATTGCTGTCAGGGAAGAAAATCCCGGATCCGTTCCGATGGGAAGATGCACAGGCCGAACGGACATACTTAGGTACTTAGTAAAATGAGTAATAAATACATTGTTGTATTTTCAAAGATATGTACTGTATGTGTGTTTATTTATATATACATTAATATATGTGTGTGTACTGTGTATATTATTATGTAAACAAAAACGTATATTTTGGATGAGATTAATCCTTTGACAGCACAATTATATATATATATGTGTATATATATATATATATATATATATATATATATATATGTGTATATATATGTATATATGTGTATATATATATATATATATATATATATATATATATATATATATGTGTGTATATATATGTATATATATATATATATATATATATGTGTATAAATATGTATATATATATATGTGTGTGTATATATGTATATATATGTGTGTGTATATATATGTGTATATATGTGTGTGTATATATATATATGTGTGTATATATGTATGTATGTATATATATATATATATATATGTGTGTGTATATATATATATGTGTATATATATATGTGTGTGTATATATATATATGTTTATATATGTGTGTGTGTGTGTGTGATTGTTGTATTTATTATGTATATATAAGTACATAAACATGCATGTATATATTTCAGAAAAATAGTTTTAAAATATTTATAATATATTAGTTTTGATTAGTTGATGTATCAATGTTTCCTGTGGTGTGACAGAAAAAAGCCTCTATCACTGAAAATAAACCTCTCTCGTATATTTAGGACTCTAAGGATGAAGATGAATTTTTCTCTTGTTATTTGCATGTTAAGTTTTTAGTTATTTCTTTTATTTTTATTTTTTTGCATTTTACTATATGTAAGAGCCATTTTATGGGCTTGTTTTGGATTGTGTGCATGTGTGTCCAGTAGGGGTCACTCTTGGTGGGTTGGGCACAGTATATAGGTGGGAACCTTCCCTCAGGTGACAGGTGTTGCTGGAGGGAAGGTGCACACAGTTTTTTGACCGCTACGCTAAAGTGTTTGTACCACTATACAAGTTGTAAGGTGATGGACAGGTGGATTTATTGACTGTTTGTTTGGATTCTTGCCATATGGAAATGAAGACCAGTAATGGGTAAAATAAATCTACAACCATGAGCATTTTAATATCTTGTGTGGACATTCGAGTTAATATAAATGTAAGTGTGCGCGTCCATTTACAAGCACCGACCAGCATCCCTCAGCAGCTTAAAGTAGTGGACTTAGCTGCTTACATTTAGTCAAAAAACTGTTATCGTCTTGAAAGGAGCGGTCTTAAGTTTATGTAACGTTCATCATTTGCTGAAAAGAATCAAGTGGATTATTGGAAGAGCTGCATCGACTCTGTTTCCAATCATGACGTCTTAGCGTTCGCAGCCGAGGATTATACGCACGTTTTTCTCTTTGGGTTTGGATCGTTATCAGCGCAACAAAAGACATTGGAGCTGTTCTACAAACATCAGCGGAGTAACCTGTTCAAACTTTGGCGCCCAACGTGAAGAGGTATGTTTGTAGCGCTACTTATTGAATGGCCATTTAATTTTTTGTGTGCACACAATATGGGACATAAATCCAATGCATTGGTTGTCAAAAGAAATTAACTGACTTTGCGAACTGGGCTCATTATCGTTTGAGCGTGTGTTTGACTTTGTGAATTATGGAGGCATCTGAAAGTGAACACAGGCCAATCGAAACGCAGCAGTTGAGTGTTTTAAATGACGTTGATGTTCAAATGGACAAAGAAAAACGTGTTGTGAAATTAACTCATAAAGCATTTGTTGCAAAGGTTGAAAGGTTGCAGAGTGATAGAAAATCTGTGCTAATTAAAGCTACTAATTTAAGAAAAATATGCAAGGTCTTATGCAACAAAGAAATGTAAAAGATGTACAAAGTGCCTTTGATGATCTTTTAAATTTGTGTGATGAAGCAAAAGATATTCATGATTCATTGATGGGTCTGTTACCTGAAAGTGAAAAAGAAAAACATGATATATGGTTTAAAGCGAAAATGATCGGAAATAATGATTTTTTTCGGAAGTTAAAATGTGGGTATCAGGTACTGAAAATGAAGTTAGGCCTATTTTAAATGAGGTCATACAGGACAAGTTTGATGGGGTTGGTCCACATGACAGTATTTCAAATGTTGGTACTAGATGTTCAAGTAAAGTAAGTGCATGCAGCAGTGTTTCTTCTGCCAGAGTTATAGCTGAGGCAGATAAGGCTGCGCTGCTTGCTCGTATGGCAGCATTAAAGGAAAAACATGCTTTGGAGGAGCAAGAGCAGATGATAAAGAGGAAAAGGGAGCAACTCGAGTTGGATGCAATGCTAGCAGAATCTACTGCTAAACTTGCAGTATTACAGGCCTCTGAAAGTCGCAGTGTTTCGAAGGCCTCCTATAGTACACATTCTAAGTTGGAAAGGGAAAAGACATCCTCAATTACCGTGAATCCAATGGCAGAGGAGTTCAAATCAGCTATCTGTAGTAGAATGGAAAAGCAAGCATCAGCAGTGGATCTTCGTTTGGCATCTTCTGTACCTTATCAGGACATTCGTCAACAGTCTTGGCAGGAATGTGCTGATTTAGAAGGACGGAATTCCCAGCATATACTAGGAAAGACATCAGTTCAACCTCATGGACCTCTTGCATCCAATAGGATTTCTCAGCATGCATCAGTTCAACCTCATGGACTTCTTGCATCCGGTAGGATTTCTCAGCCTACATCAGTTCAACCTTATGTACCTCCTGCATCTGAAAGGATTTCTCAGCCTACATCAGTTCAGTCTCATGAACATCATGCATCTTATGTAAGTTGTCAGCCACAAACCAGGAGTCAGTGTGGTGACATTGTTGCTATAATGCAAAGACAAAATGAAATAACAGCAGCTCTTGTCCAACAGCAACGTTGCTCAACCTTACCAGCAAGAGATATTCCCTTGTTTGATGGAGATCCTCTTCAGTATGTTTCATTTATTAAGGCGTTTGAAAAGAGAGTGGAGGAGAAGGCAAGTCATAGTGATTGCTTATATTATCTGGAACAGTTTACTAGGGGACAGCCTAGGGAGCTGGTCCGTAGTTGTCTTCACATGACCAATGATTTGGGTTATGCAAAGGCAAAAGAGTTATTGCAGGAACATTTTGGTAATGTGTATAAGATTGCCACTGCTTATTTGGATAGAGCCTTGTCTTGGCCCTCAATAAAGGGGGAGGATGTTAATGCTTTGCAGTCATATGCCCTCTTTCTGCGTGGTTGTTGCAATGTCACTGAAGAATTGCAGTACCTTCAGGAGTTGGATATGCCAAGCAATATGAGAGCCATTATAGCTAAATTTCCATTCAAGCTCCGAGAACGGTGGAGATCTGTTGCACATAACATTTTGGAAACTACTCAGTGCAGAGCATTGTTCAAAGATCTTGTTCAATTTATTGAAAGACAGGTTGGCATCCTAATGGATCCTTTGTTTGGTGATATTAGAGATTTGCCAACTAGTATGAGGCCTGTTAATCAGCCAAAATTACATTCAGAGGGTAGAATTAAAGGAAACATCTTTGCCACTACTGTTGCACCTGTAGAATTTGGGGAAATTACTAAGAATATAAGAACAGAATTGCAATCAAGTAATTCTAAAGTAATTCCATTATGTGTGTGGTGTGCTAAGTATCATACATTGGAAAACTGTCTACAATTTAAAAGCAAGAAGCACAGAGAAAAGATGGAGTTTCTAAAAGAGAAAGAGCTTTGCTTTGGTTGCTTAAGTATCGGGCACATGAGTCGTAACTGTGGTAAGCGGCTGACTTGTAGGATATGTAGTCGGCAACATCCTACTGTGCTCCATGTAGACAGAAACATGGCCAACTTGGACATAGCCTCCAAGGAGTTAGAGGCATGTAGGTTTCTGGGATCTACTGAAACATGTGGTCATACAGGGGCTGGAAAGGATCGCTGTTTTCTTTCTATTTTACCAGTGCAAGTTAAGACTGGCAAAGGAAATCAGATAGTCCAAACTTATGCATTCTTGGATCCTGGCAGTTCGGCGACCTTTTGCACTGAAAGCCTTATGAAGCGGCTTAATATTTCTGGTAGAAAAACTCAGTTTCTGTTACAAACTATGGGACAGGAAAAGGTTGTACCTGCATATGTATTATCAGATTTGGAAGTATCTGCTATTGATGGTAGTATCTTCTATCAGCTTCCACAAACACTTACACAGAAACAAATGCCTGTAAGTTCTGACAATATCGTGTCTGAAGGAGATTTGTCCAAGTGGCCTTACCTGGAAAAGGTTAAAGTTCCCCATATAAAGGCTAATGTTGAGTTGTTGATTGGGAGCAATGTGCCTAGGATGTTGGAGCCTTGGGAAGTTATAAATAGCCGTGGGGATGGTCCTTATGCCATAAGAACGGCGTTAGGTTGGGTCATCAATGGTCCTTTAAATGCAGGCAGCTTTGAAGGTGAAGATTGTTCTGCAGTGGTAAACAGGATTTCTGTGTGTAGACTGGAGGAGATGCTGCGTAAACAATATAATCATGACTTCAATGAGAGGGCTGTGGAAGAACAAGGCTTGTCAAGAGAGGATATCAGATTCTTGGAGATTGCAGAAAGTTCGGTCAAGCTTGAGGGCAGTCAGTATACTTTGAAGCTGCCATTTAAAAGGAAAATGTGTATTTTCCTAATAACTTTCCTTTGGCAAAGCAACGGATTCTTGGGTTGAAGAGGAGATTTCAGAGAGATTTTCAGTTTTATCAGGAGTATGTAGTATTCGTCAAAGAGATGATTGATAAAGGACATGCAGAACAAGTGCCTACTCAGCAGCTGAAAGGAGAAAGTGGTAAGGTATGGTACATTCCTCACCATGGTGTACGTCATCCCAGGAAAGGAACCTGCGGGTGGTTTTTGATTGTGGTGCGGCATTCAAAGGAACATCATTAAATCAAGTCCTTCTTCAAGGTCCCAATCTTACAAGCACATTACTTGGTGTACTCCTGAGATTTAGACAGGAGTCAGTGGCTGTCATGGGAGACATTCAGGCAATGTTTCATCAGGTTAAGGTGGCAGAAGTGGACAGGATTTCCTCCGTTTTTGTGGTGGCAGAACGGAGATTTTACAAAGGAAGTGTCAGTGTTTCGCATGACTGTCCATCTTTTTGGAGCTGTCTCCTCTCCAAGTTGTGCTGGGTTTGCGTTGAGAAAAACAGCAGATGATCATCAATGGGATTTCCGTAAAGAGGTTGTTCAAACTCTCAAAGAGAATTTTTATGTGGATGATTGCCTTAAGAGTGTGGCATCGGAAGAAGCAGCAGTTTCCTTAATTCAAGACCTTTCTAATCTCTGTCAGCAAGGAGGTTTTACTCTGACAAAATGGATCAGCAACAGGCGCACTGTCCTGCAAATCCTTCCCGAGGAGTGTCGAGCCAAAGAGTGGAAGGAGCTAGATCTGGACAAGGACAGCCTGCCTGTTGAGCGAGTTCTTGGGTTATTGTGGCGCGCGGAAACTGATTCATTTAAGTTTAAAATGGAGATTCAGGAGAAGTCCTGCACAAGACGTGGCATTTTGTCAGTGGCCAGTTCAGTATACGATCCACTTGGGTTTTTGGCACCAGTTGTGCTACCTGCTAAGATCATGCTACAGGAACTATGCCGGAGGAACTTTGGATGGGACGAGGCAGTGCCCGTTGAAATCTTGTGCAGTTGGACACGGTGGTTGAAGGAACTGAATGCACTTTCTGAATTCAGGGTGGAGAGATGTGTTAAGCCCATGATTTGTGGATCTGATATACATGTGCAGCTTCATCATTTTTCAGATGCAAGCGAACAGGGATATGGAACAGTCACTTACCTTAGAATTCAGAATAGTAATGGTGACATTCATGTTTCCTTCCTCATGGGTAAGGCCCGAGTAACACCTTTAAAGGCCATCACTGTTCCCCGTTTGGAGCTAACTGCAGCTGTTCTCGCTGTCCGTGTTGATCTGATGCTAAAGAAAGAGCTGAGGCTCCAGCTGCAAGAATCAGTTTTCTGGACAGACAGCACATCTGTGCTAAAGTATATCATGAATGAGGACAAGCGATTTCATACTTTTGTTGCCAACAGAGTTTCTATCATCAGGGAAGCCACAAAGACATCACAGTGGCGATATGTTGGTACAAAGGAGAATCCAGCTGATGATGCATCCAGAGGACTGTGGGCTGGAGATTTTATCAAGAACAACCGATGGATAGAGGGACCTAAGTTTTTGTATAAATCAGAAGAAGATTGGCCTGTAAATATGGTGAATACTTCAGTAGAGGTTGATGACCTTGAGGTCAAGAAGGAAGCTTATGTGAATGTGGTGAATACTCAAGGCTCTTTGCAGAGTATAAATAGGTTGATGTCTTACTTTTCAGACTGGAGGAGACTACGAGTATCAGTTGCCTGGTTGCTTAAGTTGAAGAGGATGTTGTTGGGAAGGATTAAGTAGAAAAAGGAGTTAGATATTTCTGATGTTAACAAGCAGAATACTTGGTTGCAAGGGAATCAAATAACTACAACAGGACAAACCTTGTGTGCAGAGGATCTTATGGAAGCCGAAATGGCTATAATTTGCTATTGTCAACAGCAAAGATTCCCTGAGGAGATCGCTGCTTTGTCTTCTGTAAAAAATACAGTGAGCAAACAGAGTGCCATCTATAAATTGGATCCATGGTTGGATAATGGGCTTCTGAGAGTTGGAGGTCGGCTAACACGGGGTTCGTTACCAGAAGACATAAAACATCCATTAATCCTCACTAAAGATCAGCATGTGGCTACCCTCATATTGAAAGATTTACATCAACAGCTTGGTCATAGTGGGCGTAATCACATTTTGTCTGCATTAAGAAGAAGATATTGGGTTACTGGTGCCACCTCAGCTGTTAGGAGGATCGTAGCAGAATGTTGTTTCTGTAAAAAATATAATGGGAGGATGATGGGGCAGAAGATGGCTGATCTGCCTAAGGAGAGAATACTGCCAGACAATCCGCCGTTTACCAACACGGGCGTTGATTATTTTGGACCAGTAGAGGTGAAGAGAGGAAGAGGCATAGTGAAACGCTATGGTGTCATCTTTACCTGTCTGGCTAGTAGAGCTGTTCACCTTGAAATGGCCAATTCTCTTGACACAGATGCTTGTATTAATGCTCTGCGCCGTTTTATCAGTAGAAGAGGGCAAGTGGAGCATCTTCTTTCAGATAATGGCACAAATTTTATAGGAGCAGAGAGGGAACTTCGGGAGGCACTTTCTTCATTAAATCAGGATAGGATTCAAGGAGCCTTGTGTAAGAAAGGCATTAAGTGGAGTTTCAATCCTCCAGCTGGATCTCATTATGGTGGGGTATGGGAACGGGTCATCCGCATGTTGAGGAAGATCCTCACTGCAGTTCTCCAACAGCAGACGCTTGATGATGACAGTTTGCATACCGTTTTGTGTGAAGCGGAGGCGATCTTGAATGATCGACCAATCACCAGATTGTCTGACGATCCAATGGATCTTGAAGCTCTTACTCCCAATCATATTTTGTTGCTTAAGGGAAAACCGTCCCTATCTCCTGGGTTGTTTGATGTTCATGATTTGTATATAAAAAGAAGGTGGAAACAGGTTCAGTATATTTCAGACCTTTTTTGGAAGAGATGGGTGAGGGAATATCTACCTTTGTTGCAGGAGAGGCAGAAATGGAATAAGGTTAAAAATAGCCTGAAGTCTGGGGATATTGTGGCTATTATGGATCCAACGGCACCGCGAGGATCCTGGCCACTTGGAAGAGTTGTGGAAACATTCCCTGACAAGAATGGGTTGGTGCGCTCTGTTTGTTTACAAACTAAGACAAGTGTGGTTCATAGGCCTGTAGCAAAACTTTGCTTTTTACACGAGTCTATGGTTTAAGAGGTGTTATTATGAGTTTTATGTATACATTGTACTCACTATTTGTATTTGTGTATGGCTCTTTGTTATGTGTGTGGAATTGGTATGTTGATCCATCCCAATTAGGGGCTGGTATGTAAGAGCCATTTTATGGGCTTGTTTTGGATTGTGTGCATGTGTGTCCAGTAGGGGTCACTCTTGGTGGGTTGGGCACAGTATATAGGTGGGAACCTTCCCTCAGGTGACAGGTGTTGCTGGAGGGAAGGTGCACACAGTTTTTTGACCGCTACGCTAAAGTGTTTGTACCACTATACAAGTTGTAAGGTGATGGACAGGTGGATTTATTGACTGTTTGTTTGGATTCTTGCCATATGGAAATGAAGACCAGTAATGGGTAAAATAAATCTACAACCATGAGCATTTTAATATCTTGTGTGGATATTCCAGTTAATATAAATGTAAGTGTGCGCGTCCATTTACAAGCACCGACCAGCATCCCTCAGCAGCTTAAAGTAGTGGACTTAGCTGCTTACACTATATATATATATATATTGTGTGTGTGAGAGAGAGAGAGAGAGAGAGCTACATATAATATATATAAATGTTGGATTGTTTTAAGCAGGATAATATAAGAAGTGCTTTAAGCTCAGAATCCGTGGAGCTGAGAGAAAACAGAGTCACGTAGGCGACTACAGTATAGTTGTTGCAGTGTATGTTTAGTCAGATGGTTAAATTGCACAGCTTTATAGTTTTATATACTTGTAGGTTCTGTCTCCGACACAAAGCATGAGTCTGACGAAAGATTTCTGAAAGCAGACCGAGAGAATATACCCCTGAGCTCACCGTCACTTTACACACAAATCTATCAGAAATAAAGTTATATATATTTAATTAAGACAGTGACGTCGTCTATATATTTATATTAATTTTGATTAAATAGAAGCGGACAGTAACAAAGTACATTTACTGAAGTATTGTACTTAAGTACACTTTTTAATTATCTGCGCTTTACTAGAGTATTTGAATATTTGAATTTCTCCAACCCTTTTTATTTATATATATTTTTAAATATTTATTTTTGTTTAATAATAAAAAATAGTACTTCTATTCAGCAAGTATGCAATTGATTGATTGATTAAGTCATTAATTTATTTAGAATTGTTTATTTTTAATTATTCCATTTATTAAAACGGTACTTTTATCCAGGAAGTATTCCTTAAATTAAACTTTATTTAAAAAAAAAAAAACCACGTATCACAATTTTAACAAAAAATAATATGCGGTGCAACTGTTTTTTTAACACAATCATAATCAGAAATCTTAAGCAGCAAATCAGCATATTATAATGATTTCTGAGGAATCCTGACACTGAAGACTGAAATAAAATCCAGCTTTAAACACAGCGATAAATTATATTTTTACAATACATTCACCAAAAAAAAAAATATTTTAAATGCTAAAACTATTTCTGTATTTTACTGTATTTTTGATCAAATAAATTCAGCCTTGATTCGCAGATAAGACGTCATCTCTTTCTTAAAGAGGTCATTTCTTTT
>NC_056711.1:19837215-19844715 GCF_018831695.1 Puntigrus tetrazona | reverse complement strand
ACGTTGCGGGCTCATCATTAATGCATGCATTCCCTCGTAAGCAGGCTCAGCTTTTACACATTTGAGGCTGGTTTTAATATATTAAAATGTTTTTTTTAGGATTATGATTTTGGCTCGTCCCTTTAGTGCACTTGCAATAGAAATACTCGCTCGTGCGTCATATCCAGTTTTTTCCATTTCTTACCGACGCTGGTAAACGCGACCTTTACGATGCTACGACTAAAACACTTTTTAGACTAAAAACCCGATGCATTTTTTCCCTTTCCTTGTATTTGTGCAACGTTTTCCGTTTTATATACATTAACCTAAGATATCAAGTCTCGTTTTTAAATTAAATTGAGAAGATAAAGAAAGAAAATAATACCGTTCTTCTGTCCCAAAGACAGATACTTTTCTTGTTTTATACATAAGCTTAAATTTGATACATCCGTAATAATATAAGTCTCAGGTGTCCCTGGAATAAACCCCACGTATCGTTTATTATACCATTTATACCAAAAACGTGCCTGTGCGTTTAAATGCAAATGAGCGGCTGTAGCCCCGCCCCTTCCCAGAATAGGGCGGTACTAGGCCTATTCCGCTCTGAAACGCCGCTCTGTAGATTTTAGTTTATCGTGCTCCTGCAAAAATCGGCGTTACTCGACACGATAAACGGTTTTCTGGCGCGCTCAGAAGGCTGCTGTCAAAAACACAAAGTTTATGGCCGTGAACGTAAACAGCCGGGAAAGACAGGCGTGTTTATTACAGCTTTAATAAGAATACGTTTGACTTGAATGCTGTTTTTAAAACGCTTTAACGATATTCTGCGTTAAGGACTTGGTGAAGGCAGCTGTGACTTGTTTTCTTCCTGTGGTAATTGATATTATAATTACAGTTTTATTACAGTTACGTGATTTATGTATTTGAGAGCTCGCTCTTTATGCGAAATGCAATGCATTTGCTGGCGATTCTGCTTTTCATCTCGACCTAAAGCCTCAGAAGACAGGTCTGTCACTGACTGACACGTGAGGTAATCTTTGCTTTAGTTTACAAGAAAAGCATGCATCTCTTTAATAACGTTGACTGTGTGTGTGTGTGTGTGTGTGTGTGTGTGTGTGTGTGTGTGTGTGTGTGTGTTCTTCTGCTCATGGCTATAGATGCTGTATGAATTTAAAGTGTGTGCTCTCTTTTTCTCTGACCTGGTTTTGTAGAAATCTGCTGATGCATCTCTGCCGTCTCGTGCGTCCGCAGGCTTTCAGAGACCGTTTATGATCTGCCAGTCTTTATGAACGACAGGAATGACTGACAGAACATTCATTTTTTATTTATAGGGATATTACAGAATACACACTTAAGGTATACGGGCTGGATCTTAATTCATCCGATTGTCTGAAAGGAAAAATAGATTAATATTAATGCAATCATAAATTTTAAAAAATAACAAAATTATCTGAAAAAAAAAAAAAAAAAAAAAAAATAATAAAAATATATATATATATATTTAGCAAAAAATAAGTTATTAGATTATTGCAAATGAGGAAAAAATATATTTTATTTTGTATGGCAAGCACGTCACTCAAAAACAGGATTATATAAGTTAACTGAAACTGAAAGCGTTAAAAAATAAATTAAATTAAATTTTAAACGCATTTTATTTCAGTTAATTGCTAAAGAAGCGTTCCACGTTATCATGTATTTTAACTTGATGCAAAATGCAAATGAATA
This sequence comes from Puntigrus tetrazona, assembly GCF_018831695.1. NCBI lineage: Eukaryota > Metazoa > Chordata > Actinopteri > Cypriniformes > Cyprinidae > Puntigrus > Puntigrus tetrazona. The sequence goes on along the minus strand of NC_056711.1, from coordinate 19,843,011 downwards.
AATAAAAATGCAACGATTCAAAATAATTAAAGCTATATAGACAAAATGAAAAGTTTAGTAATTTTTATCACTAAGTTTAAAATTGAAATGAAAACAGAAAATGCAGAAATTCAACTAATGCAAGCGAATTAAAAACATACTTTAAAAATCTATAACAGTTTTATTGTATAAACAGTTACTTATTGCAATATAATTCATATTACAATTATTTTTATTTTTATTTATTATATTTTATTGTAATAGAATTATTTATTCACATTTTATATTTATATTACAATTCTTAATTCAAAAGGACAAATATATGCAAAAATACTTACAATTTATTAATTTTTTGGGCATTGAATTCATGAGAAAACAGGTTTCATTGTCATGAAAATCATGTCACGATGAATTGAGTTTCCCATATGCTCTATGTGTGTGTGTCTTTTGATATTAGTGGTAAAACGGTCCTGAAACGAGCAGAGATACCGGTTTCCCGCCCGTCGGGGAGGAAGTTAACTCGAAGGTCAAAGGTCGCGGTGATCTCTGTGAAGAGGCCGGTCTCTGAGGTCATTATACTTCATTCAGAGGAAGAGCTGCTGTTTCTGCTCACGGTGTGTGTGTGTGTGTGTGTGTGTGTGTGTGTGTGTGTGAGTGTGTGTGCGTGTTTTGGTCAGTTTGTTTGAAAAACTCTCTTTTTTCTGAAGTTTCAACTTTTATGTGTTTTGGAAAAAATCTACAAATTTTTTTTTAAATCATTTTACTTTTAACAATTTTAGAGAGCAAAAATAAGGTAATATAAATAAACACTATTCTAGGTCACTTTAATATTCAATAAAATTTTTTGTTATATTTTCCAAAATAAATAAATGGAAAGAAATAAATTGAATCAAAAAAAACTTTAATAACAAAAAAACGCATTACAGTGTTATTTCAGTATCAATGATATTGGGTTTTTAAATATTTTGATTTTTTTATATTTTCTGTCGTATTCATTTTTTTATTTTATTTTTGTTTTTTTTTTTATATAGTGTTTATTCATTTTAAGTTGTAGTTTTTGAATTCTGTTGTTTTCATCAAGTTATTTATATTATACATTATATAATTGTGTATACCACATTAAAAAAAAAAGAAAAAGTGCTTTACAATTAAGAAAAAAAAACTGAAATAAATAGTTAACCAAGAAAAAATCTAATTGAACTAAACAAATATATATTTTTAAAAAATATATAATTTTTATTTTTGTTAACATGAATTTAGTCCTAAGAAATGAAAAATATTTTTTTGTATTTAACTATAACTCTGGTACGTTAAAAACCTGGTACAATAGGTGTGTCTGCGTCAAAAATAAAAATAGTAACATTTTGAAACCAATACGAGTTTTAAGCTGTTGTTTTAACCGCTCTCTCCTTTTCCTTATATTTTATCTTGTATTGTACTTATATTCATAGTCGTTTTTATTGTGCATTCATGTATCTGTATAACTTCTTATATCTCCCTTCATGGCCTTTTCTTTGTAGATGTATGTATGCCCTGTTTTTGTTTTTAGGGTGACTTTTAACCATTCTGTCGAGGGCCTGCGGGTGAAAAGCAGCCTTTTTGGCTAATTCTGGCACTTTTATCAATGCCCCCTATACACACAAACCCAGTAAAAAATCACAAAGCCTTATCCTACGGTTCTGGCTCGAGTTTAACCCGTTTGCCCTGCGTCCGCGCCAATATTGACTTCCTCTGCTCTCTCATATATTTGCGTTTATAATACGCGCATGCGCAATGCGCTGCGTGTCAGGAGACGTTACGGCTGGTGCGGCTCGTCAAAGAGAGCCATGCAGTCCTGATGTGGAAAGCAGGTGCTGCGGGACAGATGTCTTATTACTGTTGCACACACACACACACACACACACACACACACAGAGCAAAGGAATCACATCCTCGGGGAAATGACATCATCATCATCTGAGGAGGAGAGAGCGCGCGAAGGAAGAGAGAAAGAGGCAGGAGTTTCGTTCCTGGATGATTGCGTTATCAGACGCGTGCGTTTATCTCTGTTATGCAAAAAAAAAAAACAAAAAAAAAAAACGACCGATCTCACGAATGTGCGTATAAATAATACGCCAAATAAAAACGAAAACCCGTGGTATAGATATGCAAAGTTGGATTTTGGTGTACTTTAGGGAAGGATTAGGGTCGCGTGGACGCGTACGCGCAAAACGCGTAACATACGCACGTATTTTGTATCGCATGCGCGCGAAGAGCGCGTGTTCTCCTCACGCCGAGCACGTGACAAAATCCATTTCTGCGTAGCAACGCCGCGAGTTTTTTATCTGGCATGCAATTTTCACGAGACCGGGCTGGAAAACAATTATACAGTTTTTTTTGAAGTGCTTGCAAGCGGTTTGTTTTAGATACATAAAGTTAGTGAACTACATTTATTTAAATGTAGCTTCAATTTGCCCGTCCAAACAAATTAGAAAACATTATCACAAGATGAGTCAATTATTAAGTAAATTCAGTTCATCTTTTTTTTTCAGTACACTTTGGCAAAGCAAAAACTCAGCATTATTAATTATGAATGCTATAAATTCATCCTCAGCCTCTAGATTGGGTTGATTTTGCAGTTTTGTTTCTATAACTGCTTTATACCGGGGAGGAGGTTTTGCAAATGTTGCATTTTGTTTTCATAGCAATTTGTCCATTCAGTTTCCCTTTTATTTGACATTTTATTTCAGTATGTATTTTGTTTTGAAACACCAACAGCTTCGATTTTACTTTTCCTTATTTTTCTAGTTAGTTAAAAAACATTTAATATATTATTGTTTTATAACATAACATATTATATTATATATTATACGTATATTATTAAAACATTCAAAACCGGTTAATGTTTTGAAAATAAAATATGATTATTTATATATATATATATATATAAAAAAAAATATATATATATATATATATATATATATATATATATATATATATATATATATATATATATAAATATATATATATATATAAATAAATAAATATAAAAATTTTAAATAATTAAAAATATATATATTTTTAAATTAAGTATAAGGGTTTACATTTCTCACTTATTTTTTTCCAGTTAAATATTATTGAATATATACATTTTTAAAGCATTGACTAAACTTTAAACGTGTCCATTTTTAAGTTTAAAATCATTTAATATTTTATTATTTTATTTTTAAACCATTAACCAAATAAACTGTTTTGAATGTCTTATTGACTTAAAAATGCGTTAATGAAAGAGCCAGCATTTTGGTTTGATTTTGATAATTCCATAATTTTTCCACCTTCGCTCTGAATGCTTGAATTGAATAAACTTGATTTCTGTTTAGTTATTGCCAGCTCCAAAACTCTTAAAGTGACAGCGCGCTTAAAAGTCTTAAAGTGACAACTAACCCCGGTCAACCCAAGTTCTTAATATCCGGTATGCCGTTTACGTACATGATATTAAATTGTAGTGATAATGGCGAAACGCACACATTACAAATACATTAATAAATAAAAATAGTGAAAATCCGCCCATATAGCAAGGGATTTCTACGATCAGATCAATGCACATGAAAGCCTGCACATAATGCCACACAGGCGTATATACTACGATCAGCATGGACTATAGGGCTCCTAAATATAGACTGTGCAGAGTCTTCGGTGTCTCTGACCTGCAGGCTTCACTCGGAGAAAAACAAAACATTTCTTTTCTTTGCCCTTTTGTGTTCCAGGCTGGATCTCTCGAAGCTAATTGTTTAACACACTAGATCCGATTTCCAAAGAGTCGGATGTTTAGATGTTTTGACTTTTTCAGGGTTAAAGGGGATTCGAGCTCGAATGAACGCATGCGCCCTAGACACGTTTGGCCTGGAGGGAAAGATGGATGTGTGTGTGTGTGTGTGTGTGTGTGTTCCTTTATACGTGTGTGTTGATCTTGATTAAGGGCAAAACCCTGGTATAGATTACCAAGCGCAAATAACACTGGTTCGCATTCAGTGAGCAGAAAGATGTTTTTTTTTTTTAAAATTGGTGCTTGTTTTTCTGAGCCGGTCGTGTATTTTGTAGCATTTTTGGTGCTAGGTGATTCCTGTCTTCTGTGATTATAACATGATGTTATTTAATGATTTGCATTACATGAATAAAGCATATGCTTTTCAAATAAAAAAATAATTTTGAAAAATTTAAGTTAGATACGGTTTAAAATGATTTGAATATCTGTAGTTATTGATCTGTTAGCAGATTATAAAAAAATTAAAATATTACTTGCTATTTAAAGGTTTTTTTTGAACGATTTCAATTTTTTTTAAATACATCATTCACAACATAAACAAAATTCCATTTCAGTTTTTCTACTTCAAAATTTCATCTTTTTATTTCATTCATTCTACTTTGGCGTTTTTATTTTAATTCAATTGACGTGGTTTGCTCTCTTTTTTGAGTAAAAAAAAGTTGATGTGGGATTTATTGAAAGAAATTTAAGTGCAGTAAAATTACAAAGAAACGAAAAAAAAAAGATAGGAATGCTTCTTTTTTGAGGTAAGTGGTTGCAAACTAATGATTTTAGCTACATTTAATAACAAATATGCTGAAAGTTAGTCAACTAAATTTAATTTATTTAAATGCAGCTAAAATAAATTGATTGCAACCACTAACCTTAAAATTCAGTAAATTCCATTAATATTTTTTTTAAGTGCAACGTCAAAAACGACATATTTTACAGTGTATAACTGAGGTGATCGTAATTTTATTTTTTGCAACCAAAGCAGTTTTTATCCCAAAAAGGGCGCCGGCGTTAAACATCAACAGATACGTTTACACCAAATACAAGAAATAACCGACCTGGTCTCATATAAATATGTGGCTCTGTGCACTTTTTGTCATGTTTTTCGTAAAGAAAAGTCCTGTGAGCGAGGCTAAAACGCAGCTTCAATACGTTAACCCTGGCACATTTTTATTGCGTCGGTATAGCTATGTATTGCGGCTGTAGACCGTTGCTAAAAGTTAATGCTCCATCATGTTGGAAACACGTCCTACGCCACATTTTTATTAAATGCAATGCAATATAAAAGCATATTTGTTGCAGTTTTACTGCCTCTAGTGTTCGTTTCTTTTGGAAAGCGCACTTATTGCCACGAGACCAGGTATAAAATAACACTATAGTAAAAAAAACAGTGTTTGAAGAATGACTGCTGCTGACCGAACTGTTTCTCTCTCTCCGCTCTCTTGAAGAAGAAATGGTGTTTTATTCATCTGTCTGAAAGTTATACTCTGAATCTTTCCTCCCACTACAAAGACGCCGAGGCTCTCATTAGCGTGGGAGGATGAAGATCCCGGCGGTCTTTGTTATACGGAGGAGCGTCACCGGAGGGAGCGGCGGTCAGCTCGGATTGTGTTCCTCGTCAGGAGACGGAGAGAATCCCACCACGGTGTGATTGATTCGCGCCACAAAGTGAAAGAGAGGCATCATGGACCACCCAAACTCACGAGGCTGAGAGAGCGCCACGTCTTTTCATTTCCTGATACGCTAGAAGGTGTTTGTGACAGGCAGGTGTTTCGGGTCTGTTTGAATGATCAAGACTGCGGTTTGGCTTGCGCTTCAATCCACGTAAAGCTCAGGATGTTCAGATTCAGTGTGTTGCGTTTTCTCCAGTTATTATAGACTGTCTCAACATATGAGTCGTATTGATCTGTTAAGAGATTCAAATCTTAGTCTGTTTTCTAATTAAAACGAGTGATTAATCGCAGGTTAGGTTTCGTTTACGTAATGTGTATACTTATATGTGTATACTAAATATGTACTAT
>NC_056711.1:19822215-19832215 GCF_018831695.1 Puntigrus tetrazona | reverse complement strand
GGATTAATAGCATAAAAACTGTTAAGTCATTCTAAAATGAAACTTAAAAATACTAAAATAAATAAATTATATACTAAAATATATATTTTAAAAATTATATATATATATATATATATATATATATATATATATATATATATATATATATATATATATATATATATAGTTAGTCGAAATAACCTAAATAAAACATATAACAAAATTCGGATTATACCTAAAAACAAAAATTAATACAAATTGCAAAAGCCAATAACAATAAGAAAAATAGTATTACTAAAAATATTTATAAACACTATAATAGTATATGAATAATACTAAAGTAGCATTGCATAAAGTGTTTAAATTGTAAAGCAGTTACACGTTTTGATTTATTGCAATGCCTTTACTGTATGTTGAAAAAGAAAAGTAGTACTTCATTAAACCTGTATTACAGTAAATTATTATTGACAATAACAGAAATGACAAAAATTGCTAAATAAATTTGAAATATCATGTATTTGTTCTTCATTTTGTGACTTGTGAGGACCGCTGAGGCTTTTTTTAAAAGAGATATACAGATGCTTTAGGTTCTGGTGATACTTTGACCCTCGACATTCATGAGCCGCTCCGTTGATAAAATGTCACAAAATAAAATCACGCAGCGCTCCAAAAGCCAACGGCAATCGATACACAAATGGTCGTGTGTGAGTGTTTACAGGCAGAGGTCACTGCCGACAGAGCAGCATGTCATCGTTTCTGAGCTCTTTGAGATGATTGGATTTTTCCTGTTTAAGACCGAGAGTGCAGTGTCAATCACATTACGTGAGGTCAGTGTGTAAATCAGTGCTAAATTAGTTGTTCAGCGAGCGTGAAATATATTTCGGTGGGGTGAGAGGCTATTCGGACATTTTCTTTGTGCTACTGTGGAAAATCACAGAACATGAATATAAAAATCAATTCTTGCCATGTTATGCATCAAAACACCAACGTGTTACCATCTAGCGCTCGCAAAGTTTCTAAATCCCTGGTAGCCCTTCAGCTAAGCTTTTAGTAGCCCAAAACTTCATTTAACTAGCCCAAATAATAATCGAAATGTCAATCAAAAACATATCTGCAGAATTTTTAAAATGTTAAATTAAAGGCATATATACCTCTTTTTTTAAAAAGTAAAATGAACACTGTGTATTTGGGGTCAGACAATATCTGTAGTAAAAAGTAAAAAGTTTTACAGCTTTCACAAAAACAAAACATTTTCACAAAAAACTTTCAGCCTTTAAACCGTTTTTATGAAAAGGGATGAGTCAAACATAAATTATTATATCAATATTACTGTCTTCATTTTTTATATTTTTAGAAGGCACATTACCAACTTTCACATTTACAAGTCTTTGTGTTTGCCGTGTAAAAACATGGGTCCATATGAACAAACAGCAGAAAGGCTTATTGAAAATGCAGCGGTATACCCCGGTAACGGCTGTACACAATGCAGCGCCGTGCTCATAAACACTGCTTTTTCAGGCGTTATAGGTAAAGTAAAATAAAAATGACAGTCCCCTTCAGAAACACATTCACAGAAAAATATCTGTGCTGCATTTTGACTTGAAAGTGCTCATATGTATTCATGGCATTGACTTAAGTTTAAAGTATCCCTATAATAGGTAATAAAAGGTTAATTTTTTGGTTTTGGGAGTCCCCAACAATAGGTTGGCCTGCATGCAAGGTCAAAAAAGACTTTCGTCTGTAATGTGTATTTACTTTTACCTTACTTGCTCAACAACACCCAAATAATTCGCTCTACTGTTCATTTTTCCAAACCCCTCCTTTGCGTGACGTTAATCTGGTACTATTGGTAATTTTGAAAACTCCATAATGGAGCATTTTAATTCAGCCATATACAATTATATTAATTGGTATAATTGTATAATTGCATATAATTGCGTACCAAGTACAAATCCTGTTTGATTTACTGTGTTATTTTCCGTAGCAAGCACTCTGAGAGGTGTTTTGACACTTCAGAGCCATCGTACAAGCGGATGATAAAAATGGCATTCTTCGTGCAGCACAAAGCCCCGTAAAAATCCCTGCACACTGATTTCACAGGAATTAGTGGTCCTTCTTTTTTAATATGTGGCTCTAGTATCACTACCAATAACACAATAGCCCAGGGAGTTTAGTTGTTGCTAGTTGTGGCTAGCAATTTTGAAAGCACTGGCTACATCATTGTATCACCAAAGAAATGCATACACGTACATTCCCCAGATTACGACAGGTTTGATGTTTGGTGTTTTGGGTGAAACACAGGTTGTTTCAAATCAATGCAATGACATTCTTCTTGACTCATCAATAGTCATTGATATTGTGACAACAGCCAAATGTTCCCATGTGGTTCCTGTGCAAATACATTAGCATAATGTCTGTATTTACAGTTCGGTAGTTTGTGTCAGACATTTTACCTGGTAGGGTGGGTTCAAGTGTTGTTGTTTTGAACTCCAGGCCAGCGGAGATCACTCTGAAACTACTGTTAGTAATGCTGCTGACCTCTGGGAAACTGGGAAAATAGTATTAATACTTTATGTCAACTGTTCCCACCACTAGTATACTATTACATAGCAACATAGCAACATTCTAAAACATGTAGAACACCATAGCAACAGTACAACAACATTCTAAAAGCAAGCAGAAAACACTATAGCAACATTTTAAAAACAACCATAATGCCATAGCAACATTCTAAAAGCACCCATAACAACATTCTAAAACATGTAGAACACCATAGCAACAGCACAGCAACATTCTAGAAGCAAGCAGAAAACACTATAGCAACATTTTAAAAACAACCATAATGCCATAGCAACATTCTAAAACACGTGGAACACCATAGCATCAGCATAGCAACATTCTAGATGCACCCATAACACCATAGCAACATTCTAAAACATGTAGAAAACCATAGCAACATTCTAAAAGCAAGCAGAAAAACACTACAGCGACATTTTAAAAACAATCATAATGCCATAGCAACCCTATAGCAACATTCTAAAACATGTAGAACACCATAGCAACAGCATAGCAATATTCTAAACGCACCCATTACACCATGGCAACATTCTAAAACATGTAGAACACCATAGCAACCGCATAGCAACATTCTAGAACATGTAGAACACCAGAGCAACAGCATAGAAACATAATAAAAGCAAGCAGAAAACACTATAGGACATTCTAAAAACAACCATAATGCCATAGCAACATTCTAAAAGCACCCATAACACCATAGCAACATTTTAAAACATGTAGAACACCATAGCAACAGCATAACAACATACCAAAAGCAAGCAGAAAACACTATAGGACATTCTAAAAACAACCATAACACCATAGCAACATTCTAAAACACGTAGAACACCATAGCAACATTCTAAAAGCAAGCAGAAAACACTACAGCGACAAAAACAACCATAATGCCATAGCAACCCCATAGCAACATTCTAAAACATGTAGAACACCATAGCAATATTCTAGAACATGTACAACACCAGAGCAACAGCATAGCAACATAATAAAAGCAAGCAGAAAACACTATAGCAATATTTTAAAAACTACCATAATGCCATAGCAAAATTCTAAAAGCACCCATAAAAACATTCTAAAACATGTAGAACACCAGAGCAGCAGCACAGCAACATTCTAAAAGCAAGCAGAAAACAATATAGCAACATTCCAAAAGCAATTAGAACACCACAGAATTCTGGCTGATTTTATACATTTTATTCTCAAAATACAGAATTCAGTTTTCACATTTCTAGGAAATCTGGTAGATTTTTTTGACACGTTGCTAAGCAATTTCTAGGGTGTTCTGGGTGGCATGCAGTTGCTAGCAGTTGTCTTTTTTGTCTTTTAACGTCAAATATTGAGACGTTACTATAATCACACCCCCCATTTCTAAGCCGTTCTGGCTGATTTTTAGCATGTTGCTATGCAGTTGCTAGGGTGTAAGTCAAGGGACACGGGTTGGCCCATGTGGTTTGTATTAATTTCCGGCTGTTCTCAGAGGATAACAGGAGCAAATGTGTGCTCTCGTCAGCAGACACCCATCCACCCGCTCACCCCGCCTCTCTTCCCATAATTACGGCCAATCAGCTGAGGGAACGCCACCGTGCATTAATCACCATTTCTCCCTTGACACGCCGCCACCGGCTGCAGTCGTTCACTAGAGAAAGACAAAGACCCAGCATCATCTGACCGAACTGAGGGATGCCCATCTTGAGAGCTATATATATCCATCAATGTGTGCCAGTATCCTGGGATTCATGCACTCCTGATGATGTGTCAGTTACAACAGCATGTCATAAAGCTTTGGGCTGCTGTATCATGTGTGATGACTGAACATGCCTGTGGGGAAACACTGATTGCTATGGTGCTTTAGGTGGTCTTATGCATGTTGCTATGCACATGCAAGGGGGGGTCATGGGTGCTATGGAGCTGTTAGGGTACATGGGTGGTTTTAACACTCTGCTATGCGTTTGTTGGGGTGTTCTGCATGTAGTTATGCGGTTGCTAGGCTGTTCTGGGAGTTTTTTGGCATGTAGCTGTGTAGTCGCTAAGGTGTTTGTAACATTTCTTTGCTGTTCAGGATGGTCTTAACATGTTGCTATGCCATTGCGTCGTTTTGATTGGAGTAGCATGCTGATATGCAGTTGCTAAGGTTTCTGGGTGTTTTTAAACATGCTGTTATGCATTGGTTGGGTTTTGTGTGTCATATGGTGGCTATACATTTGTTAGGGTGGTCTAATGGCGTTATTTTACTACAACAAAAAATAAATAATTAAGAAATAAATAAATTAATTAATATATATAAAATAAAATACTCTTAATATAGTTAATACTTCATACTTTAAGCTTGCATTGAATATATATATATATATATATATATATATATATATATATATATATATATATATATATATATATATATTCCAATGCAGTAGTTAGAATGGCCTGAGTAGTTTTAGAATATAGACCAGGGATCTATTATGCTTTGCTTACATTTTTATCACAAAGTGGCATGTTTTAGGTAGTGGGGTTTGGTACATTGCTAGCATGATTCTAACATGTTATTACCATGATTTAACACACTGCTAGCGTGTTTTTAACATGATTTAGCACATCGCATGTTTTAACATGTTTCATTTTTAGCATGTTGTTACAACAAGATTTCACACACTTCTCGTTTCAATTGCTCGTTTTTATCGCTGGCATGTTTTAGCATGTTTCTAACATGATTTGGCACATTGTCAGCGTATTTTATTATGTTTCATTGCTAGCGTGTTGTACTGTGTCTGACACGATTTTACACATTTCTTAGCATGTTTTAACATGTTTCATTGCTGGCATGTGTTAACACGTTCCGGCAGATTGCTAGCGTGGTTTAACATGTTGTTAGCATGATTAGACCCGTTGCCAGCATGCTAGCATGTCAGATTTCTCAAGCCTACCTAAATAGCACAGTATTTTTGAAGTTGATACCCCACTGCTAAATGCCAACACAGTGGGTGTGAGCTGTGGCGGGGGGTTTCTGAACCAGCTTCAAAGCTCAAATCGATTTCGATCATCTATCAGAGTCACCCTGTGTGTAGTGGCAGCGAACAGCAGGCCCCATTTACCCCGAGTACAATTAGCCCACAGTCTCAGGAAGTCTCCAACACATGCTGCAGAGGAGAAAGACTCTACTAGAGACTTTAAGAGGGGATCATGTGCTAATATAATGAAGCTTAAAGATGTCACTTCTTATTCAGATTTACTTGCCCGCTGTGAATAGAGAGCCAAAGCACACTCGAAGGATTTAATGTTATGTTGTGTGGGCCCTCTGGAGGGTTCGTGCCAGGATCAAAGATCTTCTGGAGGGCAGGCTTTCTGGAAATCATTTATCTTTTTGAAGACAGTAAAGAAGTTTCTGGAGAAGCTACTGACACACTTCAAACATAACTAGATTTGCACGTCCTGAGGGAAACAGCCATACACGGCAGTGGAAGAGCAGTGTTAAAGATTTAAGCAAGCTTAAGCTTTGTGTTCTGCATGAATGAAACGCAATGAAATGCAAAGTCTTTGGCGCTAAAGCTACGCTACATCTCAGAACCCTAAAACAGTGCTGCAAGGTTTGAAAAAATGGCACTTTGCCATCTGACCAAAAGTTGTAGCCATCCACTGGTTCTCCACAACACCCAGGCATTCTAAAAACTTCCCAGGCTACTAGAGGAACTGCTTAGAAATTTGCATAAAACCACCTAGAACCGCATGGCAACTGCATAGCAACATGTTAAAATCACTCAGATCACCCTAGAAACTGCATATCAACATGGATAAAACCACCGCATAGCAACTTCATGGCAACATGCAGTGTTGGGTAGTTATAGTTACTAGTCACTTCCCACAAATAGTAACTAAGTTAGTAACTGAGTTACGTCATAATAAAAGTAACTAATTACCAGGGAAAGTAACTATTCACGTATGTCAAATAACTTGGATGTCCCCAAAACAAATATGTTAAATTAATGAAAAGCACATTAAATAGAATAAATTATTATTATAAAAATTGTACACTAATCTACACTATTGTAATGTTTCTGTGGGACAATGTCAGAGACAAATGTTAAATTCAATATATTATTGTATATTAGCTTTCTGTGGACACTTTAGTAATCAGCTTCTATAAAAAGGGGGAAACACTAAAAATAATTGTGATGAATGAATAATACTAATAATAATATAAAACGCCCAAGGATTAATGAGCTGCTGTGTTCATGAATAGTAATCAACTCGTCTTTGTTCACAATTGATTTGCTGAAATCAAAACAGGGACGACAATAGGTGAGCGCCAGTAAATAAGAGTGTCGTTAGCGCATTACTTCCGCCCATTACCAGAGACACCAGCAGTTCTGAAAAGCTGAAGAATTACAAAGGAACTTGCAACAGAATTTAACAAAGAATATTGTTTATATGTAGCTTTTATGTTCTGCGTTTTATGTAAGACTCTAGCTCTGTATCTTTCTTTGTGTGTGTGAGTCAAAGCGTTGGCGACCAGAGCACCGTCACACTAGAATTAATGGTACGTCAAATATTGTCAGTAATGGTAACAGTTGTAAAAAACACCTTTAACACAATAGCAACTACATATCACCATGTACAAAAGCCCCAAACACCCAGATCACCATGGCAACATGTAAAAAAAAAAATCACACTTAACACCATAGCAACTACATAGCAACTTGTAAAAAAACACCTTTAACACAATAGCAACTACACATCACCATGTACAAAAACACCAAACACCCAGATCACCATGGCAACATGTAAAAAAAAACACCCCTAACACCATAGCAACTTGTAAAAAACACCTTTAACACCATAGCAACTACATATCACCATGTACAAAAATACCAAACACCCAAATCACCATAGCAACATGTAAAAATTCACCCTTAACACCATAGCAACTTGTAAAAAACACCTTTAACACCATAGCAACTACATATCACCATGTACAAAAACACCAAACACCCAGATCACCATGGCAACATGTAAAAACAAACACCCTTAACACCATAGCAACTACATAGCAACTTGTAAAAAAACACCTTTAACACAATAGCAACTACATAGCAACTTGTAAAAAAACACCTTTAACACAATAGCAACTACATATCACCATGTACAAAAACACCAAACACCCAGATCACCATGGCAACATGTAAAAAAAAAAATCACACTTAACACCATAGCAACTACATAGCAACTTGTAAAAAAACACCTTTAACACAATAGCAACTACATATCACCATGTACAAAAATACCAAACACCCAAATCACCATAGCAACATGTAAAAATTCACCCTTAACACCATAGCAACTTGTAAAAAACACCTTTAACACCATAGCAACTACATATCACCATGTACAAAAACACCAAACACCCAGATCACCATAGCAACTTGTAAAAAAAATCACCATTAACACCATAGCAACTACATAGCAACTTGTAAAAAAATCACCATTAACACCATAGCAACTACACAGCAACTTGTAAAAAAACACCTTTAACACAATAGCAACTACATATCACCATGTACAAAAACACCAAACACCCAGATCACCATAGCAACATGTAAAAAATCACCCTTAACACCATAGCAACTACATAGCAACTTGTACAAAAAATCACCCTTAACACCATAGCAACTACACAGCAACTTGTAAAAAAACACCTTTAACACAATAGCAACTACATATCACCATGTACAAAAACACCAAACACCCAGATCACCATAGCAACATATTAAAAACCACTCCACCAAAATCACCCTAGCAACTGCACAGTTATTATAAAAAGACAAAATTAAGATGCTTAAATATTCAGATATAGAAATTGAAATTGTATTTTGAAATACTATAGTTCAATAGTACTGTGGGGATATTTCTTTGATTTATTTTGTTATAAGTTGTTTAAATCAACATTGACCTGATTTGTACGTGAAGTCATACACACACAGAATGAGTTTTGCTCATTCAAACGCTGCCCTGGGTGTGTTACGTGGTTTTCATATTGAATTAATTCTCATTGACTTTGCATGTATTTAGATGAATTAATCTAAATCTAAAACCCAAAACCATATTAACAATTAATATTATCCCACAACATATCATCAAAATCATATCACTGACATGATAATGACTCCTCACAGACTGCGACTGTTTCCTCATCAGCGTGTGTTCTGCCCACACAGAAAAAAACATTAGAAGTCCATTAGCGCTTCAGCCAGAGCTCAACTAATTACTCTACAGATTCACAATTCACTCGTTTCTCATTTCCCCTCTGGTCACCTTGTTGTATTTTCTTCATGTGTTTCCTCTAATAGCGTTTCTCTTGCCAGCCGGCACGTTCCTGTTCTTGTCTTTATAGTGTTTTTGTGCTCGTGCATATATCTATAAGCCTATGTTCAAGTGGTATAATGCCTCTTTTACACATCATCTGAATTACATTTATATTTAAATACAGGGCCTAATAACAAATGCAAGTAAAAGTGTTACTCACCATTTGGCTGGTAGCTTTTTTTTTTTAAATTAAACATCTTGTGAAGTTTGTTATGAAAATGGGTTAAAAGATAAAGTAGTCAAAGAAAGGTCTGCAGTATTGTGGCAAAACAAAAGCCCAGTTATTTAACATTTTGTAACATTTAACGTTATTTAAACAGAAATAAATCAGCCATGAATATTAGTTATTATTATATTAAATTAATAATAATCTCAACTATTAAAAAGGAAATTTTACAAAATTAAATTTAGTTTAATTTGAACAAAACTGATTATTTTATCAATTGAAATTATTATTAAATAATATATAATTTATTATTATATAAATAAAAGTATAGCGACAATGCAGTTTAGTTTACTAGTGATATTTATTTTAATATTTATTTTATCAATTGTTTAAAAATAAATTGTGTTATAATTATAATTTCTATTTCTCTGGAGGTATGAGAAAAAATTATTTTAAAGATTTTTCTTGCAAGAAAAGGTCATACAGTCATGGCTGCAGTGTGCGACCAACAGAAATTAATTTCAGTATTTATACCCTAATCAAAATCAGATGCTTTTATCTCTAGTATTTCATGCCAATTATTACAGCCTTACACTTGTTTAGCATACACACACACACACACACACACACACACACACATGCTGTCAGTTGTAGGATATTGCACATTTTTTACATGCAGAAAAAGCATGTACTGGGCAATTCATAGCACATAGCAGCAAGCGTTCAAAAATAAATGCGACATACTCATAATTACAACTTCAGAAAGAAGCAGGACCTCCTGACAAGCACTTGAATGCAGCGTACAGATGAGTTTCATCCGTGTAAACACAGCAGAGTTATTACATATCGCCGTGTGTCATCCATCATCTGCTCACGCTCATGAGCTTATGAAACTGCATGACACAGGTGAAAGATATTACAAGGTAC
>NC_056711.1:19799715-19812215 GCF_018831695.1 Puntigrus tetrazona | reverse complement strand
CCAATCTCTAGCCATTTTTATTTGACATTTTGCTACTTAGATCGCAGGAGACCTAACTCCGCTTTCAACTTATCCACTTTCATTTCACTGGACGTTTTTTTTAAAACGAACGCAAGCATGTAAATCATGTCATTTCTGAAGAATTTTGATTTATATTGAGATTGAGGTTTAAACGGCGTTTTTCCAATGGTGCTTTACAAAGACAATAAAAAATTAAAAATATAAACTAATGTAAACAAAAAAGCAAAATTGACACGGAGAACATATTAAAAATATTAGTTAATTTTAAATTGAAAATATTACTAAAAGTAAAGTTAAGACTAATAGTGTTTTTACAAATAAATATTTTCATTTTAATACATTTTTTGAGTCTACTCCCTGCTCGTTTATTTGTAATTAATTATGAAAATTATTTTATTTCTTAGCATTTTCTCAGACATTTCTCCTACAATTCAAAGCAAAAGAAAACTAGAGGTGTTTTTTGTTATTTTTCCTATCCTAGAGTGCTTGCCATCAGGGAGGACATCCCAGACATGGCTCATAAATGGAGGTTTCCTACAGAAAACACCGGTAATGGAAGACGCGACGCAGATCATGCTTCCATAAACCGTCCCTTGGATGGCACGTGATCGATCAGTCGTGAAACGGGGCGACGCTGGAGATCACAAACCGAATCTGGACACCAAAGCCTGGACTCGGCCGCTTTAGTCATTGTTTAAACTCCTGCGGCTCCGAGCCCACCCGGCAAAATGACCCCCATCGGAAGAGCCTCCAGCAGTCGGAGAGCCCATCTGCCGGCCTGGCAGAGACAGCAGACGCAGATTAAACATCTCCATTAAGAGAGACTCTTAGAGATCCACCTCGGGTCTGCTTCCGCGGCCGTGCTGCGTAAAGCCCAGCCGGTCTGGCAGCCTGGATTTGCCTGAAACCGTCCCAAAATGCTCCGGAGAAGCAGCACAGATAATGAAGACAAAACACGCAGACGCTCGGGTTTAGCTTCGGCGCACACACACACACACACACACACGCATACGAGCACAGCCTCCTGCCAAGAGAGAAGAACCACCCTCTGATACCAGCCCTGATGCACGAAAACCGAGTTCATCGCCAGACTCGGATGTGATTGGCTTCGTGCGATCTCTAGCAGTCGAGGCTTGCGAGTTTGTTCACCTTCCGAGCCGCTACAGTGAGATCCAGAGCCATTTCACTCTGCGTGGAAGCGCATCAAAGACTTTTTAACGCCGCCGCGCACGCAGAACCGGCTGGAAACGATGCATCACGCGCGCAAATGTTGATTATTGATGCACAAGCTCAGCGGATGTTAGCAGACGTGCTCTGATTGAGCGTGCGACTCACAGGGTTCGTGAACTGATGACTGAAAAATAACGAAATTAAATAAAACGTAATAAAAAATGTGAAATATTACATTTAATAGATGTAGTAAATACACTGTAAAACACAAAAAGGAAATTAGTTTTTTAATAAATTGCTAAATATATAAAAATAGGTAGAAATATTAATTAAAAATATTTTAAAAATAGTCCAATTGTTTTCCTGTGAGGTTCAATCAGAAAAAAATGTCACATTAAAACAAATTATTAATTTTGAAATTAAAGCAAACTAAATAAAACAGTAAAAAAAAAAAACATTTATAATTTAATTTCCTATTTCAATAATTAAATCAGAAAATAAACATAAAAAACATTAAGAAAGACTAAATATTTAAATTTATGATTTATTATTTTAATTCTTGAAAGACAGGGGATTTGTTAAAAACAAAAAAGAAAGTAAATCAGGCAAAAATTATAAAAATAATTATTTACATTTAAAATGTACATTAAATAAAACGCTTACTAAAAAGATTAAGTACTGAATTTAATTTTAAAAATAAAATTAAGTGAAATAAATAATAAAGTGTTACTAAAAATACAAATTGGAATTGAGTTAATTTCATATTATAATAATTACATTTGTGAATGATTAAATAATTTTAAAAATACCCCCACCCCAAAATACATTAAAGAAATATAAACAAAATAAAACACTAATTAAATATTGTATTTAAATTATTTATTTAATATTTAAATGATTAAATACATGTGATGTCATGCAGACATTAACCGTGAATATGTTTTAATTAAAATTCACGTTTTAGGCGGACTTTAGCAGATAAAAAAAAAAGTTAGTAACGCAAAGATATAAGCTTCCTATTTCCTGTAAAAATCATTTTTTTTTATTTCAGAATTCTTAAATAATTAGAAAGTTCAAAAAAACATTTACGTGAAACGTAGGAAAAATGTGTTTACGCTTGCTTCTGATCACTTTAATGTATTTTGAAGAATAAAAGCGTCCGTTTCTTTCCAAAACACCCCTAACTTTTAAAAGCTGGCATATCTCAGCACAGAAAAAAAAAACTCAAACACTGCTAAAACAACGGGATATAATCACTGGCCTCTAATCAGAGTAGATGCCATTCTTGCTTCAACGTGAATGAAAGCGAGCTCATGAACAACGAAAATGTATCCTTCCGTAAACCTCTCTTGAAAACACGGCCGTCTCTTGGCCCTTGAGACGCCGAACCTCGCAGCCTCGCTCTCATCCATGTCAAATAAACATGTCTGGCCTGATTAAGGTCTGCACGTTAACATCAGCTCTGCTTTTAATAAAGCCAGCGGCCTTGCGGTTCAGCCTCACGAGGCAAAACCACATGCCGTTCGAATGGAGATCTAGCTGCTGTCTGGAGATCCGGTGACTATGTGAACACACACTTCTTACCCACGATCCTTTGCGGTGGAGTTGTGCACCACACCCAAACAGCTGCCGCTACCACATGCTTCAGAGGCAGGAAGCTCCTCGAGAAGCCTTCGTTCTGAAAGACAGCAACGTACAAAGTGAAAAATTCTGCATTTGCTTTTCTCCGCTTATTTAACAGACTGCAGAAGCTGTTTTCTGTTTGTCTTTGTGAAGCAGACAGAGGTCACTGAAGCAGCAGTTACCCAAAAGTTGATATAACGCACCCTCGGGGTCATCCAAGAGTCGTTTCTTCAGAAAAACACGGGGCGCTGCAACGGATGCTCTGCAGTGAATGGGTGCCGTCAGAATTTGAGTCCGAATTGCTGATGAAAACATCATAGTAATCCGCACCAACCCCTTATCCGTCGATTAATGTCTTGAGAAGCCAAAAACTTCCCACATTAAGGCGTTTTTAACTTCAAATCGTCCTTTTCAGCTAAAATAGGAGTCCATAATGCTTAATAACGCTCCAGTGAAAAAGTGGAGTGGTATGTATAAAGAGAAAAATCTTCACAGATCAAGCCACACCGCTATAAACAAATATATGGCTGGATTTTGACGCGAGAGGCAACCGGAAATGGACTTTTTCACCGGAGGAAGCGTTATTATGCGACTTCAATACGCCTCAATTATACATTTTTATTTTTTTCTTACCCTGATATATACGTTTAAAATTATTTTGATGGCACACTTATTTTTAATAAGGCGAACGGCTTCTTTTTCTTCCCCCGTGAGTTCGTAATGACGGAGAGCGGGCTGAAATCCGAGGAAAGAGCAAATTGCTTTACGGCAGCAACAAATGCGAGTGTAACGCTGTGCAGCACGGTAATTACGACAGTCGATTTAGCTCAATTAACTGTGGGGGGGCTCTAAAGTCGCAAAAATACAGAAACACACACACACAAACTTGGTGGATTTGGATCACCCTGTTCTGCATATTACACTACCACTAACATTATTTAAAGGAATTGCAGTATTTCACCCAGAAATTTCACCCAAATATAATCATTTACTCACCCTCACGTCGTTTCAAACCTTCGTCACTTCCTTTTTTTTCTCAGAATAGCACAACAACACAACAGAAATGTCATAAAGCTAAAAAAAAAGTGATTTTTTGGCGCTCTAGAATAAACAGAAATGTGTGCGTCTCGCGAGAGAACATTGTAGCCGGATCTACTTCTCTGTTTACGTCCATGGCGAATCACTCAGGTACAGTGCTACTCCGCAGCTGTACATATCCGATCGAGTCTAAATAGTCCGAATATAAACGCTTATTATAGGTGTGCTGTAGTGATTCAGGACAAAAAACACGGTTTGGAAAATGGATTCATGGTGTACTCGCTTATTATATAAATTCAGCAAATTTTGAAAAAAAAATTAAAATCTACAGCTTGCATACTGCAGCTTTAATTTATTCAAGTATTTATAATGAACTATTTAAACAAAAACAATAAATACACATATACATTTGTTTTGATAGTCCACTTATACATGTCAACTAGCAGTCATTATTATTATGAGAGACTTTACAAGTATGTCCACTTACTCTATTAACCTTAAACCTACACTAACAGTTAGTTACAAGTGAATGAGAATTAGTTGACATGTAGTTATAAAGTTACTTAGTTAGGAGACTGTCTAAAGCGGACTAAATAAATCAAAATAAAGTGTAACGGTACATAAGCAATACCTATATAATGTGTTGCGCCCTTTAACACCTTTAAAAGCTGCATGCATTTTCACCATTTATTTCAGAACTGGAATTCGAAAATTTCCCGCAACGTTCCTGCTGCGAGCCGACGAAGCGTCTCAAACACCGCCAGCTGTGACTCAACGAGCACTTCCTGCGCCTCACATCTCCACTTCCTGTCTGGCGGCCTGCAAAATGAGGCTTCGGCGCTTCTCGGCGTGCGACAAGTCTCACGGTTTAACCCGGCTCAAAACACACGTGGAGAACAGGAGCGTTTCCACGAATCCGTGTCATTCCGGCCTCCTGCGGCTCCAACTGGGAATGTCTGTGGGCCGAACATGTGTGTGTGTGTGTGTGTGTGTGTGTGTGTACCACTTCAATCCTGCAGTCGTCTCTGATGTTGGGAAGAGATTCCTGGCAGCTGGGATCCGCAGCGCGTGTAAATGGAAAGTAGATTCTTTAATCACGACATTAATTTATGAGTTTGGCCTCTTTGAAGCTTTAACCATTTTCATATAAAAAAGCAGAAAGAAAAACACGCTGTCTGGCTTCTTCGCTGCCAGATGCATCACCGGCAGTTTCTTTTAAGCAGCGTTTCACCAAGAAATTCAAATTCTGAATTGTAATTTTTAGGTGAATTATTCATTTTAAAAAGGTTCGCGGAACATACCACATCCATTTAATAGCCTCTGTCTCTCTCTCTCTCTCTGTCTCTCTCTCTCTCTCTCTCTGTCTCTCTCTCTCTCTCTCTCTCTCTCTCTCTCTCTCTCTCTCTCTCTCTCTGTCTCTCTCTCTGTCTCTCTCTCTCTCTCTCTCTCTCTGTCTCTCTCTCTCTCTCTCTCTGTCTCTGTCTCTCTCTCTCTCTCTCTCTCTCTCTCTCTCTCTCTCTCTCTCTGTCTCTCTCTCTTCTCTCTCTCTCTCTCTCTCTCTCTCTCTCTCTCTCTCTCTCTCTCTCTCTCTCTCTCTCTCTCTCTCTCTCTCTCTCTCTCTCTCTCTCTCTCTCTCTCTCTCTCTGTCTCTCTCTCTCTCTGTCTCTCTCTCTCTCTCTCTCTCTCTGTCTCTCTCTCTCTCTCTGTCTCTCTCTGTCTCTCTCTCTCTCTCACACACACACACACACACACACACACACACACCTGCAGCAGGCCCGTCTGTGGACGCTCAGATAAGTGTCCATTAGATATGAACTTATTCTAAGGCAGGTATTCCCAAAAGGGTCCTCATATGCTGCTTCCATGGCAACAAAAACCCATGGCAACAATAATTCCCCTCCGCTGCTGAACTGGAGAAAATGTCAGCGTCATCAGAAAGTCAATCAAATCACAGGAGGCTCAGAGAGAGGCAGATGTTAGCTGTGACCTGCCCGAGTCAAACATCGCACCTCATACCAAAATACAGTTTTGCATTTGCATCTAATTTAGCGAGAAATGACAATTCTCATTTCCAAGCTCATTTCCACTACAAATTCACATCACTGCAACGCAAATTAATAGAAAAATAAGTAAAATGCAATGCATTATTATTATTATTTGCATACTTAAATCCATTTTCCCAGCAAATTCACATTAGCATAATACAAAGCACAAATATTTAGCTTTCCCATCTTAGCGAAAGCGTTTTTTAAATTTCTTATTATTTTTATCATAACGTTGCACCAACAAATTCACATTACCATATAATAAGCAAATAATAAAATAAATGCATCTTGCAAAAAGAGCTGCTAAACTTATTTCGT
Source organism: Puntigrus tetrazona (assembly GCF_018831695.1). Lineage (NCBI taxonomy): Eukaryota > Metazoa > Chordata > Actinopteri > Cypriniformes > Cyprinidae > Puntigrus > Puntigrus tetrazona. The sequence continues at coordinate 19,806,000 of NC_056711.1, read as the reverse complement.
TGTCCGTAAACGACAATAAAGTATATTCTATTTTATTCTATGAAAATAAATACCATTTGTTTCTGCATTATTATTATTATTTTTGCTATTCATGAAAAATTAGCACCTTTCTAAATTGATGTTGCATCTGCATTTAATTAAAATAAATATATTATTTGAGATTTTTATTACTTCTACAACCACGCCCATCACCATAATATTGCATCTCATTTTGCATTATTATTATCATAATAATAATAATAATAAATAATTATTATTATTATTATTTCCCCTACAAATGTTTATTAACCAAAAAATGCACAAAAAAAAGAAAAAGATTGTGCACACACACACACTTATAAACACACACATGTTTTTTCCAAGGACCTAAAATATTAAGATGACGCATCCGATTAATTTTACATACTACATTTATTAAAAAAAAAGCAACCAATGTCCCATCTTACATGAAATATACAGAGAAACACATTTGTAAAAGCATAGAAACCAACAAAGTGTTATCTAGCAGCATCCAAATGTTGGAATGAGGAAAAAAAAAAAAGAAGAAGAAAAAAAACATTTCCTCAATATATCTATGCGTCGGACACAGTCCTGGGAAAACCGTCACAGTATGTCCTTCTCACAGCCGTCCCTCCAGAAGCAGATCATTTTAATAAAATAAACTAATTTAGGTTAAATAAGCTTAAATAACAGTGTTAAATACAAGACACTTGATTGGAGGTGCTGTACAGAGATGGACAGAGTTTTGGCATGTGATGGCGGATTCGAGCGGAAAGCCACGTTACGCTCGGACCTGCTTCGCTTCGCCGTTTCTTTGAGGCACAATCTCGACGTGCACAGCTTCTCTTCACATTGCGTTTGCGTTGGGAGATCCGCGACTCTTATTATTGCCAGAACTCGACGGTCGCGGACAAGACGCGGTTCGAAAGGTAGCGTTACATTCACCGTCCACCTCCGGAAAAACACGGCGTAGCTGCTGATCGAGTACATTCCCGGTGCCTCCGTGCGTCTCCGGAACACGCTTACATTCTACATCTGATTGAACTGCAGTAGGAATCGGGCTTTGTTCGAGTAGGTCGGTGTGCAGAGCGGCTTCTGACCGAGTCTCCTTCAAGGCTTCTTGTCGATGGTGTGGAAGAACCACTCGGTGAACTTCCTGAGCTGGGCGGCAGCCGTCTGGCTCTCCTCCTGAAGACGCATGTTGTCCTGCCTCAGGTGCTGGACCTCCACCTGCAGGATGGCCTTGTCTTCCTTTTCCTGCGCGCCGAAGAGAAAGAACCACCTCAGAATACAATCAACTACTCGCCATTTTACGGAAAATATCTGAAGAACCACCTGTGAGTTGTATTACATTGCAGTGTTTTTTATTACACACCTTTAAAATGAAGAGAAACGCAACGGCTGTCAATATATATATATATATATATATATATATATATATATATATATATATATATATATATATATATATGACCCTGGGGCACAAACTCAGTCGCTGGGGTATATATTTGTAGCAATAGACAAAAATATATTGCCTTTTTTTTAATGAAAAATCATAAGAATATTAAGATCAAGTTCCAAGAATATATTTTGTAAATAATCTACTGTTAATATACCCCAAATTAATTTTTGATTAGTGATATGCATTGCTATGAACTTAATCTGGACAACGTTAAAAGGCGGATTTCTTAATATTTAGATTTTTTTGATTCCAGATTTGCCACGCATGGAAATAAAAGGCACATTTAATCAGCTTTCAGATGATGTATACGTATTAATTTAAAATAGATTGACCCTTGTGGTCCAGGGTCATATATAATTGCAAATAATTTTTTTTTTATTTTTTTGTCATGCTTTAAATAATTTTTTTTTAAGTGATAATACCGTCAGATTCTGTAGAAAACTGTTTATGCTCTCAAATATGAAATTGGTAATACCATAATTGTTTTATTCATTACATTTTTTTTTTTTTTTTTTAATTACTTTTTTTAATATTTTTCATTATATTTTTAGATTCTGTAATTCGGTAATTTTGTCAAATTTTGGTTCTAATTTTTTTTTTAACTCTAATATTTGTAAACATGATAATGTTTCACACCTCTCCCATCTTTACTGGACCCTCTAACTCTAGTACTCTCTTATTTCAATTCTATTCGTTAACTTTACCCTTTACCCCTCACTGTACACCAGCTGTACATGTATTGAGCTGTTGGACTTATTTCTGCTGACGTGGGTCACTTTAAACGGCAGGAAGCAGGATATTAAATTGTGTGGTGATTCTGCCTTCTAGTGCCCATTACTAAACACTTTAACACATTGTTTGCCTGTCGTTCCCCTCAAAACACAGCTGACACACTTCCTCACATTCACACAAAACTCAGGTCCAGTTACTGGGTACAAACATCTACGGTGGACTAAAAAAACTAAGCTATTTCCATCAGTCTGTCATACAGCAGCCGTCCGACTTTCTTAAACTGGCTTAACTTTTACAAGAAAATATAAATGAATAAAATGCATTAAATAAACGCATTATTGTTATTATTATTGGCACCTTTCCTCTGCAAAATTGCATTACTATAATGCAAATATAAAAGTAATTGTTCAAATTTACACAAGAAAATTAATAAAGTTTTTATAGATATTTATATAATTATATCTAAAATTTTTATTGGAATTTGAATTTAATTTAGCAAGACATTTATCCTATTTTTACACAAATGTACACAAATTAGTTCTGGGCAACATTAATTGCCATTAATCACATCCAAAATAAAAGCATAATATATGTGTGCGCTGTGTATATTAAATATGTATACATAAATACGAATACATGTAATGCACGTGTATATTTAAGAAAAATAGGATATGTTTATAAATTATATATATATATATATATATATATATATATATATATATATATATATATATATATATATATATACATACACACACATGTACATATTTTAATTTTCCTATTCACTGTATGAATGTATATATGAGTTTTATGTACACAAACATTTTTATTTGAAAGTGATTAATCGTTTGACAGCACTAAAATAAATAAACGAATAACTAAACTATATCTTATTAACATAATGCAATGATGATCCTTTTGTCCAATACACAATGATTAAAAATAAATAAATCAGTTCATGCTGGACCTATAAATCATGGCTATTATTTTTTTTTATTAGGACGGGGTTTACCTTCTTCAAGTCGTACTGTAGTTGTCTCAGGATGACCTCCAGCTGATTGACTTTGCCCGTCAGTGTAGCTGGAGACGTATCACTGCAGAGCGAGACAGAGCTGTGAGTCACTGTGTGTGTGTGTGAGTGAGAGTGAGTGTGTGTGTGTGTGTGTGAGTGAGAGTGTGTGTGTTTGTGTGTGAGTGAGAGTGTGTGTGTTTGTGTGTGAGTGAGAGTGTGTGAGTGAGAGTGTGTGAGTGAGAGTGTGTGTGTGAGTGAGTGTGTGCATGAGTGAGAAAGTGTGTGTGAGAGAGAGTGAGTGAGTGTGTGTGTGTGTGTGTGTGTGTGTGTGAGTGAGAGTCAGTAAATGAAAGTGTGTGTGAGTGAAAGTGAGTGAGAGTGTGTTAGTGAGTGAGAATGTGTGTGTGTGTGTGTGTGTGTGTGTGTGTGTGTGTGAGTGAGTCAGTAAATGAGAGAGAGTGTGTGTGTGTGTGTGTGAGAGTAAGAGAGTGTGTGTGTGAGTGTGTGAGAGTGAGTGAGTGTGTGTGTGTGTGTGTGTGTGTGTGTGTGTGAGAGTGAGAGTCAGTAAATGAGAGAGAGTGTGTGTGTGTAAATGTGAGTGAGGCTGTGTGAGTGTGTGTGTGTAAGAGTGAGTGAGAGTGTGTGTGAGTGCGTCAGTGAGCGAGAGAGTGTGTGTGTGTGTGTGTGTGTGAGAGTGAGAGTAAGAGAGTGTGTGTGTGTGAGTGAGTGAGAGTGTGTGTGTGTGTGTGTGTGTGTGTGATTGCACCTGGTATTTATCATGTTATGGGGACCCATGAGGAAACAAGTTTATAAAACAAACTGAAATTTTTGAAAATCTAAAAATGTGAGTAGCCTGTACAGTATAAAAACTATTACGACTATGGCGAGTCCCCATAAAACACGAGTGTGTGTGAGTGTGTGTGAGTGTGTTAAACTCACCCAGCCTCCAGCGCAGCTCCTTCGGCGGCCGCCACGCGTCTGGTCAGCTCACGAGAGATCTGCAGCGCTTCGGCTCTCTGCATGTCCGTCATGGTGCAGAACGAGGCCACGCGCTGATCTACACACACACACACACACACACACACTCAGATCACAGCGATACACACTACACAACCAAATACAGCAGGCTCATGCTGAATGAGACACGACTGCAACCCAATCAGATCTAAAGGAGGACTTCTGTGTATATAGTAATGGGATAAAGCGGCGCACAAAATAATATTAAAAAAAGAATATTATGACAAAAACATTTTCCCCACTAAATATCATTGCAAAATGCAAAAAGCAAAATAAAACAAGCAAATAATGTAGTTTTAAATTAATATTGTTGTTATTAGCAAATGTTGGCTACAAATGCTCATTATCATGCAAAATAAATAAATAAAATACAAAATGCATTTGCATATATTTTCTCAGTAAAGTGCCAATATTTTACATTATTATTACAATAAGCATAATACAAATATTTCGTATTTGCATCTAATTGCATGAGAAAATATACCACTTTGCATTATTAAAGCAGTAAAGTTCCTATTGTCATAACGCAAATAAAAAGATACAGTAATTAAATGCATTTGCATTTAATGTGGAAAGAAAATAAACTGTCTGCATTAACATTATCATTATTATTAGCACATTTTCACTATAAACTGTCATTTCATTAATGCAAAAATGTTAAAATGCATCTATATTTGACTCAATCAATATATTATGAACATTTTCTGCTTATTTATATTGAAGAATTAAATGCACATTTTTTTGTATAATAATGGGTATTTGTAGAGGGATGTGCACTGATTTGGAGACACAGTAAAACCCAGCTTTTTTTTATATCCAACAGCGGGTTTGCATCCAGTTTATGTTTGTTATTAATAAGAATATGAAACATCAGTGGTCACACACAAGCTGTTGAGCGTTTAGCCGGAGCTACTCGATAAAACAGAGCGCTTATGAACGTTTGCTAACATTTTCTAAACTCGCTTTCTCTTCTTGTTGACTTTCATTCACGCTCGCTGATGCAAATGGAGGGGAAATATGCTGTGAGCTAAATTTATCTCAGTGTTATTCTGGGTCACGGCGAGACCCAGAAACAAGCTTCTCCTCTAAAACTATAACTTTGTTTCCAAATATTGCATCAGTCTTTAAAGAGTATTTATGGTGTGTGTGTGAAGCAGTTTGGGCTGGTTTGGGCTTCGTTGAGCTGAAGACGACAGGAAAAACAGGACCCTCAAACCGCCTTGATTTTAACATACAGTTTGTTCGTGTAATGGAGTGAAAGAGCATAGTTCAAATGCATAAACATACATACAATCAGGACATATGAGCAACAAATTTATTGTTCTTTTGTGCCAAGATCGTTAGGATATTAAGTAAAGATCATGTTTCATGAAGGTATTTTGTGTAACAGTTTTTGATTAGTAATATGCATTGCTAAGAACTTCTTTTGGACGACTTTAATAGTGATTTTCTCAATATTAATATTATTTTTTGCAGCCTCAGATTTCATATTTTCAGATAGCTGTCTCTCGGCCAAATATTGCCCTATTCTAACAAACCATAGATCAGTGGAAAGATGAATTGTTCTGCTTTCAGCTGATGAAAAATACACCCTCATGACCAGGGTCCCATATTTAATGTTTAATGCAGAGTTACATTCAGCTGGGTTTTGGACCAATGAGAGGTCATTGTGGGCGGGGCTAGCCAGCACTAAAGGCATTTCCTCATTTAGTAGATGCTTTTATCCAAAGTGACTTACAAAAGAGAAACAACGGCAGCTTATCAAAAATATAATAATGGGAGTTAACCACATTTGCCTTCCAAATTTTCTTTTACCATAAAGTAAATAGAAAATGTTACGTGTGTGTGTGTGTGTGTGTGTGTGTGTGTGTGTGTGTGTCTGTGTGTCTCTGTGTGTGTGTCTCTGTCTGTGTGTGTGTGTGTGTCTGTGTGTGTGTGTCTGTGTGTGTGTGTGTGTGTGTGTGTGTGTGTGTGTGTGTGTGTGTCTGTCTGTGTGTGTCTCTGTCTGTGTGTGTGTGTCTCTGTCTGTGTGTCTGTCTGTGTGTGTGTGTCTGTCTGTGTG
>NC_056711.1:19792215-19794715 GCF_018831695.1 Puntigrus tetrazona | reverse complement strand
AACTATAATACTATTAGATATTATTTATACAATAATATATACTAGAACAAACATATTTTTCATTTAAAACTTAAGTACATTTTTAATAAAACAACATCCGTGGTTATAAGTTGACTCGACATAGTAGAGGATTATTCAGGTCTTGTGGCAAAGCCGAAAAAGCAACTTCATTCACATTCACTAAAAACCTACAAATAGTTAGTTTACAAAAAGATACGGACTCGCATGTTGATATTTTGTTATCCAATACAATGACATCCAGACAGGTATAAGTTTTAACGCTGTAGAAACACAGGAAGTGGCTGTGACGGGTGTCTTCTCTGCGCACTTCAGCCGTGACATTTTCTTCTTCCTGCTTTTTAATTAACGACCCCCATATAAAAGGAGTCCCGCTGCGCTGTGTGTCACACACATTCCTGACGGAGGTGCAATACAGTGACCGATGAATGTCAAGATCCGAAAACGGTCCGCTAACGCATCTGTGAAACATCTGTGCACGCTCAGACTTGCTTCTGTGAAGTCTGACATCAGTGACGTCAAAGTTTGTCTCGCTTCTCACTAAACCACCGATAACTGCTCGCTTGGACGCACACGGTGAGATTTGAGAGCTACGGTGAAAGGATTTAAAGGCTTAAACTGTGCTACTGTTTGAAAAGTTTGGAAATCTTACATCACTTCCCGCTTCATTCCGTGGACCTGATGAGCTTGGTGCTTGGCCAGAAAAATGGCGATAATGCAGTTTTAAGATGCTGCTGGCTTTACAAAAAGTGCAATCAGAAAGTTTAAAGTAACTTGACGTTTGAAAGCTTGCTCTTTTACTCAGAGAAAGTAAAAACAATTGTTAGCTTTGTAGCATTTGACCTGATAATACAGATGGATGGATAGATTAAATGAACGACAAAATAACAGAACGATAGCTAGCTAGATGGGTAGAATGAAAAGTATATAATTATATAGAGAGATACAACCCATATTTTGGACTTTTTTTTTTTTAGAATTTCTTTTTAACTTGAATTTAAAATCACATGAGCCAATATTTTATTTCACAATAGAATGTATAGTAGATGGCACAATTTTTACAATTTTATGGACAAAATTAGCTTATTTCAAATTCGATGCCTGCAAAAGGAGGATGTTTTCCATGGTGTGTCGTCTCCTCTTTTTTTCGAAACAGTTTGAAGACGTCTGGGCATCAAGGTTATGAGTTTCTGGGGTTCTGGTGTTGGAAATTGGAATTTTGCCTGATATAGGTTTCCAGCTGTTCTAGAGTTTGTTGTCGTCTTTGACATGTTTTTCGTTTAGCGATGTTCCAAATGTTCTCTATCGATGAACGATTCTATCGATTCTATTCAGCCGCGGACTCTTCTATTATGAAGCCATGCTGCTGTAATAGCTGCAGTATGTGGTTTTCACATTGTCCTGCTGAAATACACGTCATCCGGAGGGGAGCATATGTCGCTCTAAAACCTTTATGTACCTTTCAGCATTCATAGTGCCTTCCGAAACATGCGAGCTGCCCATACCTCATGCACTTATGCCCCCCCAACCCATCATTGATGCTGGCTTTTGAACGAAACTCAGATAGCACGGTTACAGAACTTTCTCCTCTTTAGCTCGGAGGATTTCCAACAAGAATGTCACATCTTACAGACCACTTTGAAAGAGTCCATTTTAAATGAGCTTTGGCCCACGTTCACACATGGCTTCCTTTCTGCATCACAGAGCTTCAGTTGTCATCTGCAGATTGTGTTTACCGACAGTGGTTTCTGAAAGTATTCCTGCCTCTCTAAGACTAATCATCCTAGCTAATCATCTAATCATCATATCATACACCTAGGATGCTTCAAAAGTGAGTAAAAGATGTTTTCATTTTTGGGTGAACTTTCCCTTTAATAAGTTGCTAGATGTTCTCGCAGCTGAATTTTTTTTATCAAAACATATTGCTTTTTCTGCCTTTTGGAACGCTGGAACAATCTCCCTAACTCTGTTCGGGAGGCAGACACACTCTGTCAGTTTAAATCTAGATTAAAGACATCTTTTTAAGATAGCCTACACATAACACTAATACACTTTCATTATTCAAATCCAAAAGATTTTTAGGCCGCATTAATTGCATTTAATAATAAATTGTTCAATCTCTATCATTGTATTCTTCTACTTTATACTGTTCAGTGCTTTGATACATCCTGTGTTGTTAAAATGCGCTATATAAATTAAAAAATAGACAGACAGATAGACTGATAGATAGACAGATAGATAGACAGATAGACAGATAGATAGACAGATAGATAGATAGACAGATAGACAGATAGATAGACAGATAGATAGATAGACAGATAGATAGATAGATAGACAGATAGATAGACAGATAGATAGATAGACAGATAGACAGATAGATAGATAGACAGATAGACAGATAGATAGACAGATAGACAGATAGATAGACAGATAGATAGACAGATAGACAGATAGATAGACAGATAGACAGATAGATAGACAG